>NW_010325492.1:145108-156212 GCF_000700745.2 Antrostomus carolinensis | reverse complement strand
TGAATGATTATACCTTTCTGTATCAGATTCTTTCTGAAGCCTTAGCAGGTGTTCTTCATGTATATCTGTATGGGTTTGGTGTGACTACCCATTAGACAGATAAAGCTGACTTTGAGTACCAGATGCAGATTGGAGGAATGAAAAAAAAATCCCCCAAAAAACCCCTCTCAGTCTCCGGTTACATCTGGTCATCTCTCTCTCTCTCTAGGTGTTTTTTGTTTGTTTGTTTTAATCAAGAGGTTCTCAGGAACATATATCCACTACTTCTCTGGGAACTAATGGAATTAGTGACTTGGGTTTTGGATCATGCGGAAACTATCAGTTGTGTAAGGTGCCAAGGTTGGTTTGGGACCTTGCTAGAGAAAAGAACTATGTATTTTTGACCTGTTAAGCATTCACCACTGAATGACAGAAGATGGGGAAAAAAACCAAGCTGTCAGGAACTTGACTTTATATATAGACTTAATAATCTATTAAAAAAAAATAAGGAAAGTGTGATCTGAGGAAGAGGGTGAATATTAGTATGTGTGTTTTCTCATTGTGGCCTCCATCCTTCACAAATGTCATAAAGGATAGGAGACTTTCTCTGCACTGTCAGTAACCCAAGTTATTTCTGAATGATGCACATGCTCTGTCATTTGCCTGCAAGGAGAGATGAATCTCCAGTTTAAATGGAGGGACTTAGACTTAATGATGTGCTAGTGGACCATGTACCTGTGTAGGTGATGCTACTGGCCATTTTCCCTGTCACTACTTCCTTGTAATGCAATGTGTGGCCAAGCAATATTCTCTTCTTTCTGTGCTATGGGCTTGGTTGGTTGGGTTGTTTGTTTTTCTCCAGCCACTAAAACTACCTCATCTTTATCACTGACAGCATATGTAAGGGTTGACTAGAAATTAATCTTTGCAGATGATGGATGCAGACTTGCACATTACAGATATGGAATATCTCCAGTTCAAGGGAAAAGTAAAAAAAATAGAGTAATAGAAAAGTGACCATGAGCAGACCAAGGAGGAAAAAAAAGTTAAATTAGAGTATTAAAAGTATGGAATATAAACAAGACTTTGGAAAAGAACAAGGAAGTTAGTCACTGATAATCTGTTTTTCTTTTTCTTCTCCTCCCCCACCCTCCCATTTCGATTCATTTTATTGAAAATAAGATGGGGTGATTATATAGACTACTTGAAATATGCTTATGCTTAAATAGCACTGGAAGAAGCAGTTGAAATCCAAGGAGAGCGAGTCATGTCCTTTTAGAACTCCTTCTCCAGGTACCTGCATGGCTTGACTAGGGTTATCTGATCTCTGATCCCTGATATAGTGAAAGAGGAAGGAAGGGAGAAAAATACTGTATTTCTAAAACAATTTTTATCACCTTTAGTAGAAACAAGCCCCATGAAGCTTGGTGGCTTCTGAAATATTCTGCCATCATAAGCATGAACCTCCATCATTGAGATTGATAATGAATTTGACTGTTTATTTACTATGGGCTAAATTCCAGGCTGTGTTGTTACTTTATACTGCACTCCATTTCTTGTCCATGTTGTTTTGCTTATTTATGTCAGAAATAGAATGCAGTTGGACAGCTATCACTATAAGTGCCCGTGGACATCATATACAAGCCAAATGCTAGATGGTGATAAATTTGTTATGATTAGATCTTGGTATCTAGATAATATGTACTGTAGTGAAAGCAACACTTGTTTGTTCTCTTCTTCAGGAAGTAGATTTGCGTTAATTTAGTAATGCACTGGAAACAAAAATATTAAGTCTTTTAAAAAATGAGTATTTTCAGCTTACTTTGACTTGTTGCTGGAATGAAGTACATCCTTTCTGAATGTTTTACAAGCCTACTTTTAGTGATGCAGCTACAAAAAGGTGAGAAGAAGTGCTTTGTTCCTGCTTCCCAGTGCAATAAGAAAAAGCAGAATTCTTTGGCAGACAAATAAGAGCTACAGACGTATGTAGCAAAATATATGAAGACTGCTGAAAAGGGGAATTCCATTTTAACTTGAAAAATACTCAAAAGCATTTGCTTGTTTACTTCTGTCAATGAGTGCATGCCAGCCCTTCTTCCCCTGTGGCACAGATGGTAAGAAAAGCAAGGGGAAAGACTTGGAGGTGGTGTTGGTCTGTTCTCTGCTCAGAATTGTATCCCAGAACTAGGAGGAGTGAGGTGGTGACGCATCTCATTTCTAAACATCTCCTGCTGAGGAGATCCATGGAGAAGTTGGTAGTATCTAGTAAAACAACCCTTTTCAGGTGGAATTCTTGAGTGGTACCACTGGCCATCCTCTCCAGCACAGCTGCTGGGGACATGACAATGACAGTTAGCAAGCATGAACTGGATCTCCAGTGTGTAATGGAGAATCATTCTACCAGCTTCACCCTTAGGCAATTGTAGCATGTCTGACAAATCTAGGGGTTAACCGGTGCTGTAGCTAAGCACGGTGTTCCGCTTCTGTAGACTAGTGGGATTTATTAGGAAAAATGTCAGTCTTGGCTGTGAATCCCTGTGTAAGAACGTTTGTCACTCACGTACTTCATGTATATAATGCAGTGATAAAAGAGACTTAATAGCTATGAGTTTGAAGTTTGTTATCAGCACTATATTTACTAACTTGTTCCTTACCTTCCTCCGTAACCCCTGATTACAGGCAGTAATATTAGGTAATTACTTTCACTAGTCTTAAATGTACTTACAGTTTTACAAAATATACTAATTTTCATCAGGGCTGTTGAAACACATTTCTTGAAATGTAGAATGTCTTTTCAGCATAAGTGATAGTAAATTCTGAATGAGTTGTCAGTACTGTTAAAATTTGTGAACTTCTCTAATAGCTTCAATGCCAGGTAATACCTGTATTCTGAAGTGTTCTGAAAGGGTTTTTCATACTTCTGTTTGTACTTGCCACTGTTCAGTTTTGATTTGCAAATTGTGTGTATCTTTTTTGCATTGGTTTTAATTTTGAATTACTATATCAAAACTGTGGAAGTCACCCTATTTGGAATGATTGTACTTTTGCTGTTGAATTAAGATAAAGACAGCCTGGGGATTTTATTTATTCCCCCCCCCCCCCCCCCCCACCCAAAAAAAAGAGAGAAAATACAAATTTTTTTACTCTACAAGGAAATAGAAATCTGGTATGTCTTCACACTTTCAAAGTGGTAGCCCTCATCAGAGTGTGTTAGATGTGTTTTGTACCTGCTTGTGTTTCCAAGTGGAATTTCCTAGATGGGGGTACAGGAATCTAAAGCATAATGAGATCTAAATTAAAGAGATAACAGGATGCTCTCAGCACCTTACTGAACTTGATCTGCTGTATTTCCTCCAGATAACAGGTAAAACTGGAGTTTGTAGGAGAGTATGTAGCCAGGGATATTGTAATCAGATGCTAATTTCTTCCACACCTTTTGTCTTTTGACATCTAGAGGTGCTTTTGGTATTGGAGTTCTTCCCATGAATGGCTCTTCTAGTATTGTGTGAGCAGACAGGGTCAGGTAGTAAAAACAAAAAAGGCTATTTTAGCTCTAGTTACACAAAATCTCTCCTTGTGAACCTACGTATGTTGACATTATCAGCAGACATGTGTCCATTTTGTATTGCAGAAATGTGCAAGATCAAAGAGGCAGAAAAGTGTGATAAGAAAACCTGGTATGAACAACCAGATTCCACTGATGCATGAACACAAACACACACCAGCTCACAGATACACAAATATTGAGGCAAAAATAAAATAACTTCTTGGCAGATCTTATTCACACTTAAGTGGCTGTTTGCCCAACCTGACACTGGCACTGGCAGCATTAGAGAGATAATATTTTTAAAGGGTGGACAATTCCTCAGCAATGTCTCCGATATCCTTCATATGACTGTCCTTTTCTTTAACAGCAGGCATAGAAGTTTAACCATTTTTTAAGATCAACACGCGTTTCTGTTCAGTACAAGGAAAAGTACATACGTTGAAAGCTTCTTTGTGTGCTTGGAGTAAGTACAGAATACAGAATATTTATGTTAAACCAAATAATTTCATACGTCTATTCCTTTTTTTTTTGTAGGATACATTTTCAAATCTTCTATGTAGTAAATGAGAAAAGAGGTCTGGGGACTTGCCAACAATGACTATTCTGTATCGTGGAGATTTAAATACAAAATGTAAGGTGTTTCCCTTTTTGTCATTACTGTTGGAATGCAGTAGCATCACCGGCTGGTGATGGGTTAAGGGATCAGCTTATAGAAATTTATCGTTCAGGGGGCTGAATGGCTCAGGGGATTAGTAATTGGATACAAATCCTGTCACCTCCAGACTGTCTGTTCACACGCAGCTCATCTTGATACTGACCACGAGCTGTTACTGTCTGATGATTTTCTGATAGCTTCTCTTGTTAAAGTTTGTTTTTTTTTCTTACTCCAATAAATATTGGCATCAGAAATGGCACTGATGTAAGTTTGTCGCAATGGAAAAAAAAAATCACAATTGAAAGGATATGGAAAATGAAATTTAAATAATAATGACTAAAATTAAAATTGGTGGAAAATGGAGGGATATTAAGAATTACAGACCAGTGAACTGTAAGTGTTGGGTAAATTGAAGTTATATTTTAGAACACAGCTCTAAAACACAGTTGTAATGCCAAGGCAACACAGTGTTGCAACAGAAAAAAAATTTCCAGATATTGATACATGCATGCAGGCTACTTCTTGCAAGGCAGTGAGCAAATATAGCTAGTTTGGATAGCCATGCATCCTTTAACAAATTTCTTTATAACAGCAGAATAAGTACTTAGCTAATTGTGGCTTTAGAGTTCTGTTATGGATTAGAGATTGATAAAAGAAACTTTTTAGTTGGATTAAGTGTGTCATATCACAAAGCATGCAATAGGCTTACTACAGCTGACACACTGCTGTTTTACAAAAAAAAAAAGTTAAAAAAAAATCTCTTGCAGACACACAGACATTGTTATTTAATTACCAGCATCATTATGAGATTGTTCTACTGAAACCATTGATTGTTCCACTGAGACAGTTTGTCCATTTCATAATGTCTTACACTGCACTAGTCAAGCTGCATCTTTGATATTTTATTTTTAAGGGTACATAATGAGTCCTACAAATTACGGGTTGGACAGATGCATCATCTGGTCAAAAGAAGAAAATTCCTTTTTCTTCTAAAAGCAACTTTCTCTTCTGTTGTTGGACTCTCCAAAGGATGTGATCAATATGTCACTGTGCTTTACAAGAAGTTCTCTCGTTGAACTCATTGTGCAGAAGACAAGTGGTCATTGAAATTGTATTGTTAGAGAAATTGATGTAATTTATATTTAACAGGATTGTTCGTACATTTTAGGCCCTCGTTACATGAAGTTCTGTGTGTATTTCGGTTCCCTTGCGTACTTTTCAGGACTGTATGGGAGTTGCTCAGCTTTTAGCAGAATGGAAACCTTTGAATTGTTATTTTTTGACTCTTCAACTGCAGTTTAGGTCACACTTAAAAAAGGCTAATAAAGAAGGGCATGTGTAAGTAAATGCTCAGAAATGTAGGATAGTGTCTGTGTTAAGCACCATTTTTAAGGTTCCACCTGTTGTAGGGGTCTTGTCATTTGAAGCACAGGGTATCTGCACCACTGTCCCTCTTCAGGAGGAACTAAATTCCACCATACCACATTAGAGGTGTTCAACTCTTTCTAGGTCAGTGATCTCAGAAATAGTATTTCAAAAACTCTTATTTATGATAACTTTGAAAACATTTCAATAAAATTTAAAAAACAGGGGTTTTTTGAGGATTCTGGGAACTGGTTTTTATTGGAAATCATACTGTCTGTACAAAAAAGACAGTTGCTTTTTATTTTTAGGTGGAATTTTTAAATGAAACTAAATGAAGTTTAATGGCTTACAACATTGCATGAATTTGTCAAAACTGATCAGCTGGATTGCTACACAATGAATACTGAAAATGTTTTGGTTTTTAGGCTTATAATAGCCTGCAGCCATTCAAAAGTCAAAATGTTATTTGATGATTTCAGAATGTTAATGAAATTATTATTAATAGCATATATATTAATCTTAATGATATACGTAAATATGTGCAAATGTAAAGCGCTGTTGCCAGCAAAAAGATTATTCTATTGCTGAAAGTAAACCTGGGGTTGAATTTCAGTAATCAAGCATAAAACAACATACTCTAAATGTGTCAATTAAAAAAAAAAATAAGTTGACATTTAAAAATTTATACAGGCTCAGTGGATTTGGAGTGTTTGTTAGTACAAAAAATTTTGAAATGGAAAGTATGATTATATCTGCTTTTAAATTATCAGAAAATAGTAACAGACTGCTCTGATTAAGTAGAAAGATGTAAAAGGCTTTGTTTCATTGTTATCTTGGATTGATATGTATTATCTATCTAATAAATTTTTAAGTTGGGAGGAGAGGGTAGTAACTTATATCATTCTTGAGTGTGGATTCATTTGGGTAACAATTCAATTTGACTGGCTTGATTTTTGTTTTGCTTTTCTTTCTGTTCTTTAAGTTAAAATGGCCCTTCTTTTGTAAAATGTTTGTAATTTTTTTTTTCCTTTCCTGTTTAGTGGTGTTAATCAAGCTTTAATATGGTTTTCATGGTTGCTTTCTTTAATGCCAGGATATTTTTTTATTTTAGGAAGGCATCAGGTTTGTGTCTAGGGAATGTAGAAACTTTTTATCTGTAGTTATATGTAGTAAACAGCATTATACATTTTTTATTTTAGTATCTATATTTGAAAAGCTAAATTTTGCTAGTAGGATATGATCTCTATATTGCAATGTGAAAAAGAGAGAGTGAACTTTATTGTGTAGGAGAATTTCGTGGCATTTTACCTGTTGAGGGCCCTGTAGAGCCAGAAGTATAGTACAGTGTCTTGACTAAGTGACAGGCAGTAGCAGCCGTGGTGTCACTGTGTATTATCACCTCATGCTAGCTGGAAGCACTCCCTGAAGCCGATCTAGGTTGTATAGTCCTAGATGAGGTCTTCATGGGTGCTGACCATAAAAAGTTCATCAAAGTAATGAGGCGAGGCGAGAGCTTGGCGCTCATGGGCAGAGCTCAGCACCAAGGAGTGTGAACCGGCTCCAGCTGTGACAATAAAACAGCAGGTGGCTGCTGTCATTAGGGGTGGCAGATGAGGCAGGGGACTAACATTCAGCCCACAAAACTCTCATTTGTTAGCCATCGCCACTGTACCATGCAAAATAGCTTCCATCTCAGTCAATTTTACTTTGCAAAATATTACACAGTCGCCATAAGAAAATTAGAGCCTTGGGTTTACAGGTTCCTTGGATCTTATTATCAGAAAACTCTGCACTGTCAGGTTATGTGGAAAATTAGACTTTTTTTCTCCCCTGAACAGTTTGAGGATCTTTACAGTAATTTTATGATAGGTCATTTCCACCCAGGCGTGTGTTTATTGGTTAATATTTTGGACTATTTTCTTTGTAACTCTTTATAAAATCGATTCGATCAATCCATTTGGCTATGTGTTGCACACAACATCGCTTACTATTCAATACTGTAAAAGCAGCAAGCTGATCAGACTGTTTCTCCAGGTCTGTCTGGATACAGACATTTCATGTGATAAACGATGGTTTTGGAGGCTCTGCTAATCTGAAAAATTGTAAAGAAATGGAACAGCCCTTTGATTTTTGTTTGCTTAATTCTGTTTATAAAAAATGAGAAAGCGTTTTGCATGCATTTAATCTTTGCAGGGAATAATTTAAACTGCCAAAAATTTGAGGCCTTTCTTGGCTGAAAACCATCCCAGGACGATTCAGCCTTCCGATGGGTAAAGCAAAGTGAGCCCTGTGGCACCTGGGTCTTGAGAGTCAAACAGTGAGGAGCTGCATTTGCTCCAAAGCGAGAGCCGTTTCGCTTGCATCACGTAACAAAGCTAAGCTGAGAGTTGTGTGTCAGTGGTTACATGCCCTGTTCCATAGCTACCAGTGACTTCTGGGAAATACAGTGTTTTCAGGTGGTTGTCTGGACACGTACCTGATTTTGTGTACACATACCTCAGTTGTGAACATATTTATTAAATTTTGGTGCTCTAACAGGAATACAGTAGTGAAAAATAAAAATGTGATGCAATACAGAATAAAATGGAGTACCACCATGTCTGTTGGTACCTGTGTTGCCTTTGCTGTCAAGTCCTCCTCTTGTCATAAGTGGACCTGTGGCATTCTGTCATTTCGTGCTAGCACTTGGGATGAGGCTTTATGGTGGTGTGGTTGCAGGACAGCAAGGATCAGAAAAGGAAAAGCCCTATAGTCGAAGCTTCATTTCAGAAAGATGGAGACTGAAAAAAAATTTTCTTCTAAAGAGATGTGGTTTATGTCTCTTTATAGAACCAGGTTGCCACTTTGTATATAAAAACAGTCTTGTAATTCATCCAGTTAGTAACATACCTCACAAACTTGGTTTGCAAGCTCAGAAAAAGATTAATTCTTTTTTTTTTTTTAAAAAAAACTTTTCAGGTATTTGTCAATCCTCCTTTCTTTTTTATAACATACTATAAGCTTTTGTTTGCAACACAGCTTATTTCTCCTGCACTTCTTTGTTCATATGTGTACTCAATATGTGTATGCAAGTATATCTAGGCTCTTGAGATCAAAGATGTCTTTTTTTTTTCTTAGTTCCATTGGGCACCTATATCGTTCTCATATCTCTCATGCTTGATTTATGGCCAGAAGTGGTCAGAGTTAATCTAAACTGCTGGCTGGGATTGGAATATTCTTTGCAAGAGAACATTTTCTGCTGTGTCACAGATAACTTGATTACTGTACTGATTTTTCTGATGTGCATTCCTTTGTTTTTTCCAGACTGATAACAGTCTTCGTATCTAGTACATGCAGCATCCATACTGGACTGCAAGAATGACTTTTCTTGTGCAAAACATCCTTCTAAATTAAGTGGGTTTTTTATTGTCTATTGTTTCAATAACTATTATATCTCAGGTTAGTGCTCTATTAATCCCTGCAGTCCTGGCTTTGGACTTCTGTGTCTGAAGTGAGTCCTGCTGGACATCAAAGGCAAACCTAAGAAACACCAGACTTTGCACTTGGCAGCTTTACTGACTAGTAATTCTCCTGCTAAGTCTGTGGTTGAAGTGGTGAGAGCAGTTACCGTTTGCTCATGGGACAAGTGGAGTAACACTGCTGTTACCACCTGGAATTCTCATTTGGATAGACTTCCATGCTGTTCTTAATATCATCTGCACACTCTACATTCAGTGCCATAGTTTGAGTGTTTTGTAGGTCTGTAGTACTCGTAGAGTACATAAGAGTCTTTCTGATCTGCATATTGTGTTTTCCTCTAACAGTCCCTTTTACTTTCTTCAGCCAGTCTCCTCCCCCTTCAGTGGCAGGAGGAGGAAGTTGTTGCAAGTCTGAATTTTGGGGAGAGTTGAGGACGGCTGTGATGAGAATATCTGGAGAGATTGAAATGCCAGTTGAGATTGAAAGCTCCAAGCATTTGTTTATGCTCAACTACTAATGAAGATGTCTTTTAACTATAAAAAATCAAACACTGATCAAACATACTAGTCAAGTGTTAGGCATACAATGGAGTCGGTCTGATGCCACAGTGTTTGGTGGTTCTCAGTCTCTGAGGTAGCAATGGCCAAGCCTGAGAGTCCTTGGACAAGGAAAGCAAGAACTAAGATGGGTGTCCTCTTTTTTTCTCTGTGTTCCAAACATGTTTATGTGTATACAAGTACCAGATACATTTTTGTAGATTGAAAGCAATCTGGTCCAAAGGATTACATTGTTTTTTCCTTGGCTCGAACCGGTCTGTTCTGATTTGACCAGACTGTTTTTAAAGGTTGATGCATGTGGTTGGTACGTCTGATGGTTACAGATTAGGGCCTTCTGTCATAGCCTTACTGTTTTTGTGCAGTTGCAGCTTCTTTGGCAAACAGATATTTTGCTTTCTACCTTAAGTCAAACAGTCTTGTAGAATGCCTGGATGTAAGACAAAAACAAATCAACCAGCACTTACTTTTCTATGTCAAGCAAAGACCTAGGGCAAGATTCTCACTGCTCTCACAGATCATGCAGACTGAGAGTCCTAGCTCCAGCCACCATCTATCACCAGCAGTGTTTTCAAATTGTGGGTAAATTGTCAATAAAAATTATGTATGCCTTCTGACTGTATGTGACTTCTCAGCAGCTCAGTCATCAGATAGTGACTAATTTATTCATCTCATTCCTTTTGTCGTACCTCGCAACTTTGCAAAAGACCACAGGTACTATATCTGCTGAATTGACTGAGTTGTATATGGTGGCCCTGCTAATGCAGGCCCTGTATGTTTTCTAGCCCACAATCAACTATCTTTAGATTTGTTTTGATTTCCTTTAAAGGCAGGCAAGAGTAGATTATTTTTATGATGAGGGTTTCACTCGCAATATAGCTTTTCCTGTAGAAGCTCTGCATAAACCTGGTAAATCAGTCTGCAGTGTGATTTCTGAGCAGTTAGGAAGAAGTTACAACATCAAAATTAACTTTTTGTTCAAGAAGAATGAAAGATTAAAATTAAGTATGTTTGGCTCTATCCATTCTAATTTTAAGTAGAAACTCATTGGAACATTGTTATTTTGAGATAGTTTTACAGGCTGTTTCTTGCATTTTGAACATATATAGACTTTGCTTCTTAGAATTGCTGCGAAGCTCTGTACAAACTGTCTGCAGAAAGTCAGATTTTTCAAAACTCCTCTTAGGGTACTTAGATGTGGTTCACCTGAGTTTCCCAAAAGTTTTAATCTACTTTGAAAAACTTCCCACATCAAGCATTAGTTTGTTCATCCTGCCGTCTCTTTCCGTATGCAAGCTCCTGATATGTGGAACTGACGCCTGCTACATCAAATTCTATTTCTGAAGTCCTGAGCTTGCTAGGAAATGGACTGGGTCACAAGCAGGGAGACAGACCAATGTCTGAAGAAAGTGAGGAAGTGGAAAAGGGAGGGACCAGAGTTATGGGAATGTTGGATGTATGTTTTGTGAGAAAAGAGACATAAGCAAGTCCTCGGTGGCAAGGTTGGTAGGTGCTCTTTTGGATTATGATGCTTATAGTTGTAAA
>NW_010325492.1:130380-145096 GCF_000700745.2 Antrostomus carolinensis | reverse complement strand
CCTGCAGCCTCCGTTAGCATAAGTAGTATGTTATCTGGTGGTGTTATGTTTCTGAATGCTGACAGCAACCTTTCTTAGATGCGAGGCACTCCCAACACTGAGCTTAAGGTTGCATTTCAGAATTTAGGCAAAGAGTTTCTGCATTCTGATAGACTGAGAGGTTGGTAATGACGCTACAGAAAGCCATCTTTTTTTTTCTTTTCTTTCTTTAGTACTTTGTGCAGCTGTTAGACTACCAAAACACCTGTTAGAGGTGACAGTTACAGATGTTCGATAACCAATGAAAATTAATAGAACATGTGATTCTTTTAGCTTAGAAGTGATTTGGTAAGGTGTGTTTAGAAATGTAATTACATTGCTGCTGTCTACCAATATCACTTAACATTCATTAACTCCTCTGAATATTGAAACAAACATTTCTTGTAGCGGTACTAATTTTATCATATATTTGTAAGGTGATTTCCTGACAGAGTGAACACCTTCTGACTTCCAAGTTTTTGCCACTGTTCAGCCATTTTTAGTCTGCTCATTAAGCAAACAAAATAAGTAGAGATCCAGTTATTTACTTACAGCTATCAGTTTAGCAATATAATATATGATAAACAATCTCCTATTTATTTTTTTCACTAACTAGTATTTAGTTGTTGTTGGTTTTTTATTTTTTTCCCCCACTCCTTGACAGAATTGTGGATGTTTAGATGGATCAGTTCACATTCAGTAGTAAAAATCAAGTTTAAAACAAAAATAAAATACTTTATTACATTTTATTTTGTTTGAGAAGAATACCCAGCAGCATATTGTTGAAGTAGTTGTTATATTTAGTAATGATGCATGAGCAACTTCAGTTTCATTTCTAAGTGTAGGTGTTTGGAGAGAATGAAAAGGTATGTGTTTCCTAAAATTGATTGCATTTTGTTTGGGCTTTTTTGGTCTGACCTGTCACTGGTCACTAATTTTTAGTCTATTCTCAAATTATATTTTGCTGTGAATTTTGGAGCCTTCCTAATTCCTGATGTTTGGAGGGTGGGGGTGGTGAGGAGATGCCACCACTTCAAACTCTCCCTTGTTCATTTAAGATGTCATAGGGTACCGTAAGGAAAGGGCCATTTCTTGTTCTCAGAGAAATCCTGTACTTGAAGCTGACTAATATTTCCCTTGGTTTGCATGCTGTTCTGGCTTGAAACAGCAGCCATGACCTTCTGATGGTGTTTTATTATGGTATTATGAAATGGATAATGCTTTGGGCCCTGTTCTGTCACTTTTTATGCTTGCATTATCTGAAAGTCTATTGGCAGTCTTTTATATGGTCCAAACTATGTTTCTTATGTATAATAACATGCTGCATCATTTACTGAAATATTTGTCTATGCACTAGTATTTAATTGTGCATTCTAGCCTATATGCTTTGAGCCACACGGTAAAATTCTTTTGAAGTAACTAAGTCTCATTTGCAGCAGAGTGTTGTGCACTAAAGAGAGCAATGACTTTCTCCTTCCTTTAAGGAGGCAAAGCGTGTGGTCTCTGGAAACTGTTGTCAGTGCACATAAGCTGTACCGTATTCACTCTATGCCATGTGAGTGGCTTTTTATTGTATCTCCAAATCTAAAAGTTCCCCGTTGTGCTCTTAAGTTTCCTCTCACCTTTATGTTAACAACAGTTATCAGTGTCTGGACTTGACTTATTCATGCATCTGTTATTGAAGGGTACTTTTTGTATTGAAAAACAGACACAAACAAACAAACAAGTCCCCCCCCAAAAAAAACCCCTCAAAAAACCAAACCAAAAACCCCCCAAAACCACAAAAAACCACCAAACCACCACAAAACCCCCAAGCCAGTAACATCTAGAATGGACCTATAGCTAACTTAACATAAAACTTTTCTGATTTCAGTTACAGAAATAAGTAACTTCCAGTGGAGCACACAATAACAAATATGTGAGCTCCCTCATGGGGAGGAAATAATGTAAACGTTGCCAGTGTATTCTCTTTTGCCACAGTCCTTGCAATGACAGACTAAATTTCTGTCCTGGATGGTTTATGTTATAACATATGTCTTTTAAAGAGAGATGGTGAGAGGACTTGGCAACTTGGATGGCACAGTCTTTCTAAGCCAGCTTGAGTGGAACAGTAGGGAATGTTTTCTGTTTTATTTAGTTTTCTCTTCCTTTGTACCCAGGTCTCTTCTGCCAGAATATGTAAAATGAGGTAACTGTGCCCATTGCTACTACTTTATGGCCGTGTAGCTAATAATTCTTTCACATCTTGAGGAATGCACATTGGTGGCAGAAAGCACCAAGAATATGTTGAGGGATTTCTCTTCTGGGTGATACATGCAGGAATATGCAGGAACAACACAGTCAATTGATTGATAGTGCGTAACTCATCCATAATGATCTGTCTGATAAAGCAGTAAATTATTCTTGAGATTGATGCAGGTCATTGAACAGCACATTGACAATCCTGTTGTCTGTCATCCTATTCAAAGCAAGTCAGTAACAGTAGCTGCTGTGATACTCAAATCTACTTTGGGTGCAAGCTGTGTACAGGTGTTCCACTAATATAAGTTGTTGTCTTCTCCCTTCATTTTTTTCTTTTGGGGACCTTGACATTGTTGCTAGCTTATTCCAAGTAACAGTAAAAATGAGATGAGGTATTTTTAGGAGAGAAGGTTGTGATCTGTTGCACTGATGATTGCATATTGACATAAAATTAATTTTTGCAAATGTTGGGTTTTGAACTTCAGAATGAAACATCTCTATGGCAAAGCTGAAAAGTTGATAAATAATTAAGAAACATACCTGATTGTTACATGGAAAATTGTAAAAAACCCACCTTCAAACTTAAGGCAGAAAGGATAATAATTCTTAGAAATTGAAAACTTAGGGTAGTCTTTAGGTTCCATGAGTTACCATGATATTCTTGGTGTGTTAGTGTGGTTCTTGTCTTGTTAGTGATGGCAAAGTTGTACTCATTTGCCTCTTTCGGTTTCTCTTTTCAAGAGAAAAAGTTTACATTTTCCAGTCTGCCAAGTTACTCGCACTTGAAGATGAGGAGGAAAGAGCCACATATACTAAATACATGCATTTAGTTACTGGTTGAATTAAGAGTGTTAGTAAGGGTAGAGCATAAAACAGCCGTATCCTTCTTTAACACACGAGGTCAGTAGGGAGTATAAGGCAGTGGGTCACTGCGCTCTCTGTCAACGTCGCAGACTGGGTGGTTACGCGTGCCTTGTTAACCTTCTGAAATGTTATTGATTTTGGTATTTATTTATTTATTTTTAAGCCTTAAGAAGAATAACCATAACTGTTAGCTGAAAGTAATGAGACCTGCTTCATTTGGCTGCTAAATGAGTCAGCAAACCCCCCCCAGCTTTCTTGTGCGGGGTTCTAGGGCTTGACATCCTGTCACAGAGGGCATGGAGTTTTTCAGGTATTTGGATGTTTTCCACACTAGACTTCGCCCTGCCAAATATTTACTTGAACCTGACATGTTGTCACAAAGGGCATGAAGCCTTTCAGGCTACTGGATATCTTCCACACCAGACTCTGCCCTGCCAGATACTTTCTTTTAAATTGAGTCCCTTGCGCGCAGTCATGCGAGAGAGTTATCGGCGCCCCAGTCTGGACCCTTCAGAAGCAGCTAACATCCATGAATGATGGACTTGAAGAAATTCCCAGGAATTTAGACTTTTGATGCATGGAAAAAAATATTACTTGTTCATAGAAAAACATTGCTTTCTGGGCAGTTCTGAATTTTCCTCTCTGCTCTTGTTCCTGAAGCTGACCTGCTGAGTACAAGATCCTGACAAATGGAAGAGGTTTGGGCAGCAAATTTTTATATAATTTTGAGACTTCAAAAAAAGATTTTAAAATCATATAGACTGTTTATGTACTATTTGGCTAAGTGCTGATTTGAATATATGAAGTTCTACTTGTATGTGTACAGATCTAAAGTACCTGCAAAAATATGTAATTACATATATAAATTTTTCTGAAAATTCTGAAATACATGTGATATTCCTTGAGAATATGCATTATATTCCTTGAGAAACTGCAGTATTTTTTTCTATTATTAATTGATATGCCTGTTGGCATGACTCCATGTGAACCACTCATTCAACTACAAACAATTAGGGTTTGCACTGTATTTCAAGACACTGTAAAGAGCAGCACTTTGTTCAGGTAGTAAGAATCATTGAGTCCATTTACTTGTCTGAATGTACTGACTCCCTTCTTGGCATGATCCATGGAGCTTACCTTGATTTTCTGGTTTCTTGCCTCAAGTGAAGATACAGGGATAGAAATTCAAGCACAGGTCATGGAAAACAAAAACTGGTGCAGAGAGGATAATATATTATTTCTTCATATTCTGTGATGGTGTATAAAAGTTTAAGAGATCATTTTTCTTATTATTCCTTGAAGCTGTCAGATCTCCCAAGTGGTTTATCCAAAATGGTAAACCTTTCTATCCTTTCTGACTGCCTGAAACCAATGATAAAACCAAGTGCTAAATACTGATAATTTTAAAATAATAGCATTCTATTTTGCTTTTTTTTAGTTTTGTTTGTAGGTGTGGGTTGTTGGGTTTTTTTGTGGTTTGTTTGTTTATTTGTTTGTTCGTTTTAAAGGCTTTCAAGGAGCTTTGTAAAACTTTCTATGTACTTGGGGCCTGCACATGTCATGCAGTAGCTGACCTGCATTCTTAGAGTTAAATTCATGTATAAAGAGGTTCTGGACAGTTTAAAGAAGATGTAAAGGATATTGAGACTATGAATAAAGAATAGATATTCATTGTTATTCTCATGGACTTTTCTGCCGTCACTGAACATTGCCGTCTGTAAGATAAATTCTCCAAGAGCAGTTGCAAAGAGCAGTTGCAGAGAGCAATGTATCCACTGAGAAGTGATTTAAAATTGCTTTTCAACTGCTGGAAACCTTGTTTTTAGAGTCCCACAAAAATAAATTCTCGTGCTGGTCCTCCTCAGCAGTTATGGGCAGTTACAAGATGACTGGTCTGTTGACCTGGCTTCAAGAGACTTTCTGGTAGAGATAAGATGTAGCTCCTTCCTTGGAACTAGGCCAAGGCTGAGCACTTGGTAAATGCTCAGGGAGTAACAGATTTCATGACTTTATGGTCCAGAATGCTTGTTCTGGTTTGTGTGCGTTTGTTTGTTTTTTTTATCTTGGCTTTCCACTAACACAGCCATATATGTATTAAAAAGAAAAAAGCTATTATAGATTCAAAACATAATAAAACCTAGAATCTTTTGCCATCTTGAAACAAGACACTTCATAAAGCACAATTCTCTCCCTGCAGAGAAAATGAGAGAACAGACAATACATGACAGATTGTTCATATTCCTTGGGTACTGTGATGATAAACATTGTACATGCTGAAGAACTTGTATTACACTAGAATAAAAAGTGAAAGTAAAGATTGTCCAATATGTTTCTTTATTCCCAGAATTAGAAGTCCCTTTGTTTCTTTTGTACATTAAAATGTGCTTTTATAACTGAAGACAAGTCTGTAGAGGCTCCTAAATCAGTTACAGACATTCTCAGAGTGAGTCCAAGCACTGTTTGAAGACTGCCATGGAATATGAGTGGACACGTTCCTACAAAGCCACAACTCTTCTAAACTGAAAACAGAATATTCTGCAAACTTATTTTGGGAAAGGTGCTCATATATTTATGATAGAAAGTTATTTTTATTTATAGTTCATGTGCAAAAAATTGTCCATAGGGAGTGTGGATGCTCTTCTAAAGCTCTGTGTCATTTTTCAACCTGTCTTTAATTTATCCCAAAGTTTGAACATAGAGTGTATAAGATGGAGGATATTACTAGTTTGGAGCCAGAATAGTTATAAAATCACTGAAAAAGTTAAACCAAAAGAATGTCACTGCAGGCAAACAAAATTCTACCTACTCATCTTTTTCCACTGCAAGAGGAGGCTTTCTAATGAACGGAGAGAACTCCCAGTGACCATGACTAGGATATATAGACTGGACCTTTCTGCCTTACAAGAGCTGACCCTGAGGAGAGCAGTTGGGCTGTGACTTCTTGTCTTCATGTGGGTTGAGGATGAGTATGACCAGATTAGCGTATGTAAAACTGGTTTCAGGTCTCTGGCATGTATTGGAAGCAGGAGACTATGGTGACTAAAGGTTTTTCCTACTTGCTTTCAATGTGTTTCTGAAACCATTTCAACATTTTCTATTTCCACTAGAATTAAAACATAAGAAATGAGAAATTCAGTGAAGCCTGAATTGCTGCTTACTGCAGCTGACAGAAAGACTCTCTTTGATTTGAAGATGCATTAGAGCAACATACCTGTTCACTTCTTGAGTCCTTAACTGGTGCCAGCCAAGACTTCCCTTGAGATTCATTTGAAAAGACCAAGGCTAAGTCATGTCTATCTATTCAGTTCTGTCACTATTTTAAGAATAACTGATTTACGTCGGTTGTTGGTATAGATAAAACCAGTATTTTTTTACTACTAAAACAGTACCTGCTTGGAAACCCGGAGTTAACAATGTACTGAAAACACTTTTTGTATTTGTTTTATAAAGCCACCAAACACCACGACCCCCACCCCTCCTCCCTTAAAATCACCTGCAGTATCTGATATTTGATAGACATACACAAATAGTTCCCTCACCTGTCCTTTTTTTTTTTTTTTTTTAAGGTTATCCTCAAACTCAGCATCCAAACCAAGTTGTTTAGACTTTGCCTTGATTCTAAGGTTAAAAATCCCCTTTTGTTTCAATAAGGGCTGTCTCTGTTTTTTGGTAATATTTTTTTATCTCCTTCTCAATGTCTTATGAAAATAGCAACTTTGCTTTTATTTTTAAGGCCTGATTCTGTGAGGTGGGGAGCAGTTCCTGAGCTATGCTGAGCATTCTGCACTCCTCAAGTCTTCAAGCCTTACATTAGAAGCTTAAAACGTTAGTAGTGCTGAGACACTTACTGAGTCAGTCTTCATTTTATTTGTGCTGTGTAACAGCAGCAAAATGGTTACTCAGAGCCTAGATATAACAGAGAGGAGGCAGATAATGTGAGACTAATTGCTTCCCATTATTAACAAGGCCTTTGTCTTTGATTTTGCAGAAAGGTATGTCTGTCTGTACCCCCTGCAGTTGTGCAGTGTAAGAAATGTTCAGCTTTTGTTTGGAAGCTTCAAGTACATTGTCTCAGAAAAAACCCAAAACAAAACAAAAAAACAAGAAAAATACCAACTTCCCTAGAAATACGGTGTAGCTGGTTGGAATCCGTATATGACATATAAACAACAAAGTATGCCTTTGCAAATTTGATTGCACATTGCCCTTTCACAGTGGCATCTTTGGATTTATTTTTCTGTTAGAGAAGGGGAAGAATGGAGGTTTGTATCAGGAAATACAAGTATTACTAATTTAAAATCTGTTTGCTACCTTCATGGCTGTGTGGAAATGGTTAGTATTTCTGCCAAAAAGCAAGGGCAGTATGTTTTCAATGCCTTGTGCTGTTATTAGAACACATTTTTTTATTTTATTACTATTATTTTCTCAATGTCCAGTAATTCTGATGACACTTACATAGTAATGATGGTAACGTTGTGATAGATTATTCACAGTTGTAATGATTATGATGCCATACTTTTAAATTGGTTAGGGAAAAAAATTTAAAATATTTTAAAAGTCTTTTTATGAAAAAAAAAAAAAAAAAGGAAATCATTGACATTTAAATAAGATAGAATTATGTTTTTACACCTTAAGGGATGCACAAGAGAGATTCTCTGCAGTAATGTGAAAGTGCCCAAAGTAGATCAGAGGAGAAGCTACATTAATACATTTGTAATGAAAAGTGCTGTCTCTTGGATTTTGTGCCTCTTATACCCCATAGTGCTGGTGTTTTACAGTCCTTCCATTGTCCATTACTGCAAAGACATCTGGATGAATTCAGCATTTAATGTTAAAAATCTTATAACATGCCAGTTTGATTTGTGGCCCTTCATATCATGGAATGCTAATTAAAATAATATTTTTGCATATGTCATGCCTTTCATGTACATATGCAAATAGAGTCTATTGCCTTTCAGCAATTAGTAATTAACTTTATGAAGGACAGCTGTAATACATAATTAACAAAAATGTTTGCAAGCCCTTTTCACACTGAAAGTTGCAGCACTAAAATTTTTGCTTATCGAGAGAACCATTTCAGTTTGAAGCTTTAGTCTGATATCTAAATTGTTTGAAGCAGTCACATGACATAATTAAATTGATGTTATGGTCTTATCAGCAAAAGAATGGTACTTGATAGGCTACTATCTGTTTCATTACATATATCACCAAAATTAAATTATCTGTGTTTTGTTTGGTAGAAACATAATGCCAGATAGTATACATTTTGTTGCTGCTGTTGATGCTTTGAACAACGTCTTGCCAGTTTGAACAATATTCCTGCTCAAACTGTATTCGTGAACATGTGCTTCACTTTTTCCATCCTTTTTTTCCCCACAAGGCTTTAAAATAACTAAGGTTATGAATTTATTTCCATGTATATATCTTTAAATAATTAATACAACGATGTTTGACCAGACATAAGCAGTGATTAAAGCATCTGATCTTGCTGTATTTTTTGTGTTGCTCCTTAAAAACAATGGAACTACTTGTATGAGGAAAGGTTGCAGGATGGGCCCATTAGGCCTAAAGAAATTCAAAGGTGTACCTAAAACTTTATTAGTTGATAACATAAGAAAGTATTATGGTAAAATAGACCCTACTGTCACTATGTTGTATAAGATGTCCTAATTTCCAAAGGGAAGCAGAAACAGGTTTTCTATTCTTTGACCAGCAATGTGTGGTTGTGATTACGTGTTCATAAGAAAAATAACCAAGTGACTGCAATCTGAAGAAAACCTGTCATTACAGAATGTAATCGTAGTCTAGCAGACGTTTTTAAAAGTCCACTTTTAGTGAAATATGCTCAAGTGCATGCTCAAAACAGGAAAAATACTGTATTAAAAAAAAGTATTAACTAAAAAAAAATAATGTTCTTGTGTTTTCTGATTGCTCGTTAGGGTGGCGTTTGTGATGAAGAAGCATTTGAATACTCATTTACTGGGCAAGCATGGAGTTGGCACACCCAAAGAAAGGTAAACTACTTTAAAATTCTTTCTCATTTTACCATATATAATATGCAGAGACCTTATCTGGAATATTTGGTTTATCCAAGATTAAGTCACTTGGATTTTTAGCTCAACTCCATACAGAGGATGCTTAAGTGCTCTGCCAGTGTGTGGGAATGCTTGTGGGAGTCACTAGTAAAATTGCTGTAGAAAGCAAGTCTATGTAAAAGATTTGCACTTTTTTGGGCATTTTATTGACAAATCATATTTTCTCAAAATTTTCATAGTTTTACCTGTCCCTCTAATTACAAAATCTTTTTTTGTTGTTGGTTTTTTTTTTTTTTTTTTTTTTTCCTGCTGGCTTTGATGCTCGTAGGTTTATAAAATGATTTTCCAAGATTTATGTTGATCACTGAGGTCAAAGCCACAGAAGAATCAAAAAGAAAGTTTCCTCGGTGTTCTAGGGCAGGAACAGAGATCTGGTGTTTGACTGTTTTTCAAATGAATTAATATTTTTTTTTAATCTGCGTACAGTTACTTATCTTCAGGCTTTTTTGCGAGCAGGTTATTTTTTCTGTGGTTTAAAATGTAACTAAAACTTGTTTTACGAACTAAATCGCACTGTGTTTGCAGATAAATGGATTTTACCTCAGATTTGTTAGGCACATTGTGGCATAGCTATTGCTATTTCATTGAATTCTGGGGGCAACTAGAAACTTGATGGTTTTTGGATAGCCAGAAGATTGCGTGTTCTCTTTCCGTGTGGGTAGATGGAAGTATCCCACCTGCAGGGTTCATTGCTGGATACTTGATACAGTTTCAAGTATTACTGCCTTGTAACTTATTCTTCAGGTGTAGGCTTTCATAAATAAACTGTATTTTCTGGGGTTTTTTTATGAAAGTAAAGAGGAAAATGCGTGATAGGTAGGAGCTGTAGGACAACACTGCAAAACTCTGGGTCATGTTCATTCCTTATTAACTGGATTTGGTAGACCCTGTCCTTACCAGTTCATCACACTTAAATCACTGAGTGACCGAAGAGTGGAGTTTTAAATTAACACACCGTATACACCGTGTGTTTGACTAAGCACCTATTTAAGTGGTGCTTATATTTTTAACAAGATTTCCTTTACAAAGTGCTTAACCAGAATTACCCTAACACATGGTTATTTAAAGAGTTTTGAGATATTCTATTTCATCTAAAATATAGAATGATGCATAGAAACAACAATTACAGTTTCATCAAAGCAGATATCATATTAAAGTTTATGCTGGTTATCTTTTGTCATAGTGCAACAATTATGAAAAATGTTTTGCTCTGGTGGCTTATTTTGTAACTGAAAGCGTTTAATACCAATGTGTTCTTTTACAAGGGGGTGCTTACGATGTAATCATCATAAATACAACAGAGAGATAACTTGTGTTACCCTAGTGAATATGTGTGCAATAAAGAATACATACAATAGACTTCCAAATATAGTATCTTAGCCTGAGAGGCATATTTTTAGCGATCATCATCTTGAAATGAATTCCTAAACAAGTAGGATGCTGTAATCGAAGTTGGTTGTTGCTGGCTTTTGTTTGCGTGTTTCTTCTGAAAGCTTTCTGGGTGTTTCCGTTTTCCCAATTTCTTCCATATTCCTCAAACACTTTCTGGCTGGCCCGCCAGCATGGCATAAAGAGGAAGAAGAGGAGGTGGGAGGGGGGTCCTTCTCCTGCACCCCTTCGCAGGGCAGCAGGTTCACAGCCCTGGCAGCCCAGGCTGCCTGAGGAGCAGAGAACCCAGCTCAGGCCTGCAGCCTCCCTGCCCCATCTGCCAGCGCGGGCAGCTGCCGCTTTACCCGCAGGCCAGCTTGAACAAGTGATGTTTGACTGACTTCATGCTCTCTTCTTTTGAAATTTCTTTCTCTCTTGAATATTTCTTACCTACAATACCTTTTTAGCTGTACTTCAGCTTAATGCAGAGCAGCATCAAGTAGTAGTGGCAGAGCTACAACAACAATGTAATCCTCTAGTAGCAGTCCCTCACTGGTGGTGGTGGATGTTTAAGTCACGGGATCTAGCAGTAAATATCAAACCACTGTTGCTTTCCTTTCTACCTTTCTCTTCCTATTATGAGAGAGTTTGATGCCTTTTAATGGCTTTAGGAACCAAAGAAATACTTCTTCAGCATGTTAAACAATCACTTTGGGTATTATCATACTGTAAATTAAGTTACATAGTTTTCTTACCTCTTTAAACCATTAATGCCTTGATTATAATTTTGCAAGCTTGCTTTTTTAAATTTCTCTAGGACAATATAATCAGTTTATTCTTTATGTTTTGAATTTGATTCTGCCCTCTGATACACTGCATATAATAGCAAATACTAATATAAGCTAGCTAAATAGGCTGTGACAATTAAATTAATAATGCATTTTATTTGCAAGTGTTTAGTCTTCATGGTTTGACTGATATATGCAAAGATGGTAATTTATTAAAAGTAAATTCATGTAATTGTACTACAGAGTTTGATGGACCAAAAAAGTTGTCAGCATGACTATCATCAAAAACAGGATATTGAAATAAGTTTAAAAGGGTGCTTGAAAAAAATATTTATAACCCATACACCCTGAGAAATTGGTGCCCTTTTAACAAACTTCTCAAAAAGGAATTTCTGGTGACAAACACTGAGACAGTTCTAGAGGGATAGAAGAAATACATTTACAGTTTAGTAACAGTACTGAGCTAGTGTGCCTTGCTCTCTCTAGCTTTCCATAACCCATGACTATTGCCTTTTTATATGCACAAAAAGGAGGTGTTATGGAGGCTGTGGAAGTTTTTGCATGTGCAGATAAAGAAAACATCTTTTGCTTTCAGTTTTTTCTTTTTTCTTTTTTTTTTTTTTTCCCCAACAAAATTGATTTAAGGGGAAAATACTGTGCAGTTATAAATCACAGAAGCTTAAAATAATACCTTGCAGTAAAATGTCTGCACATTTCAGCCACAAAAAAACCCTACTGCCTAGTCCATTATGATCATTACCATTTAATAGCTAACTCAAAAATGGAATGTTTTAATACAAAAATTCCTCTGAGGTATTTTTTGCTGTTATTGGAACTGTGATACTGATTTATTGTCAACTTGAATGTGTCTCAAAACTGGCATGTTATCTGCGAAGTCCAAGGCCAGTACATATTTGGTACTTCAGTGTCAGTAATCTTCATGGGACCTATAACTATATCTTATTGGCAGGATAAATCTTTGGCTACACCTTTATTGTGTCTAGGAGACAATGTGGTTGAGGACAAGGTGAATGCATCAGTAATGTTAATGGTGCCAAGTTCTAATTTCTGTTACATCGTTATGTTACTTAGGTGTAAATTGTGGCAAAACACAGAACAGACAGAGATATTTCACTGTTGAGTTAAAAATATGTACATACACACAAAAATATGAGCAAGAAAGTAAAAATAAGATTTCTAAGTAAGTCATTCATCAGTGAGGCTGAATTTTACCGCTATTAAGCACAAGTCTGGATTTAGAAATTCCTCCTTATAAAAGATATATTTAACTGTCCTTTAGAGATTTTGTTTTCAAGACACCACTATTAGTGTACAATATGCATTTTATAGTATATAGGACTTTGTTAACTAGAATTTTATCTGATGCATCTGTTTAAACTATTTTTTAATATAAGTATACCAGAGAGGCCTTAACTGAAAGTTTTTTTTACGTACTTATGAATTTTAAATGATGAGTTGTCTCTGATATAACTTGTTGCATATGAGTAATACCATTGAGTCAAACAGTATCATTCATATCTATAAATTTACTTGGAACGCAAACATTTACTGAACTGGAATCTGTGTTACAAAACATTTTCTGTAAAGGTCATTAATTGTATATTTGGTTAATGTAAGGTTGTTCTGGCCTTTCTTTGTGTGCTTTAAAAATGGGATCAATGTTACAATGCTAGTAACATCATATAAAGATCATGATTTTTCAAATATTCTTAATTGATTGGAAAAATCTGTGTAACAATTTCAACTTGAAAGCAAAAACTATAAGTAAATGTCTATTACTATGTAGTAGCAGCCTAAACAGATATGAGATGCTTTTTCTAAAGTTTGTGTATTTTTTATACAGCTACTTTGAAGTAAAAACAGGAGTTAAAAAAATAAAAAAGGAGCATGTTTTTCAATGTGCTTGCACAACTCCATGCGAATTTTGGAATATCATACTACTAACGTGGTACAAATATCGTAAAATATATGGGACCACATGGTATGCCATTGGAAGACATTATTGAGATCTGAAAGAAAAGTAGCCAGGAAAAATGAATGGGGGCTTGATATTTTGTAAATTCTGATCTAATTTTAATAAATTGCAGTGTCCTGATATTTCAATTTTGAATGTAAAACTAGAAGTGAATGAAGTCCATCATTCCAACCCTCTCGTTTTTACTTGAACTGTTAATCCTTGTTTTGAAACATTTTTCTTGGGGTAGACAAGTTTCTGAAAGTAACTATTGCAAAGTAAAAAGATCCTGTTGGTGTTACAGCAAATTTTGGGAAAACAAGTGGCAAAAGTCAGAGTGTGATATGTTATGCATACCTGTATGTGTGCAGTCATCTCATAATAACTTACTCGTGTTCTGAAAGACTAAGTGTCAATCTCACAGAAACGTTTCCAGTTAGAGGTGTTGGTAGTACCTGTGGATACACAGAGTAGAGGCTACCTTCATCCACCGGAGAGTAACATGCTGAGTCTTACCATCAGCCTTTGTCATCACTTTTTACTGCTTCTTGCAAATAATTTTGAGCTTTTCAACTGAAACCTGACATTACTAGTTTAACTGGATGAGAATTAAAAACTTGCTTAATTGTTTATTTCCTGCATTTGGCTTAAAAAGGATCTTGGAGAGTTACAGAATAATTCTTTGGAAAAGCCCTAAGGAAGGAAATGTTGTTTTTCACTGAGGTATTTACTAGATGGAAGCTTGTGATGAGAAGAGGGGTGTGGAAGGGACTCAGTGTTTTAGCATGGGATAGGAGCTGAAGTTTTACCCAAGATCTATGTTAAGCTTTTAGTATTTTGGAGGCTTACTTGACCTTCAAAAGCAGTATTTCCCTGTGGAGTTCTGCTCTTGGCTGGTGCTATGCTGTTTCAAAGTGTGTCTGTAGGTACAGGCTCCACGGTTGCTTGCTGCCTGTGTGCTCTTCTCTGTCTGTGGCTGACCCAAGGAACGCGAAGAAGCCATTAGGTTTACCTGAGCTTCCTCAGGTACTGTAGGTAGAGTATGTGCTGAAAACTCGCAGCTAGCTTTCCACTTGGCTTGTTGTCTGTACCGGCATCATAAGTGTTTGCTTTGCCATGAAGAAAAGAGTAGGCAGCCATTTATACTTTTGAAAACTGTTTTCAGAAAGACAAGTGATAAATTCAGCATCTTATCAGAAAAAAAAAAATAACAACTGAAGGACTGTAAAAGAATGAAGTTAGTTTACTACTATTCATTATTTATTCTTCCTATCAAATCCTGGCAATCTTGTAGTTCAGTTCAGAAGGAGGGGCAATCTGAAGTAAGTTTATTTTAGTTGTTAAGTATGATGCGAGATGTTTTGGAA
>NW_010325492.1:120380-125380 GCF_000700745.2 Antrostomus carolinensis | reverse complement strand
ATAAAACTTTGATTACTTGGAATTTAGCTGCGGTTTTATGAGTTTTCCCATATGATTGCCCACAAATTTTTATGTTGACTAAATTGTAAATTGTTTAAACTGTTCAAACAAATTACTTAGCAATTAAACCTTCAGCAAAATTGTAATTCATTTTAAATTTAGCACAGAGGTTTGATGCTCTTTATTGAGGAAAATAACCGAACAAAATAGTGAAATATGCAAATTCTGAATCCTGTGTGAACAGTCCCCCATAGGACAAAACATTCCCAACACTGTGGGTATAGGAAAGCCTTCCAGTAATGTGAATTAATTTTTCAGTAAAGGGTAGCTTGAGGAAATTCCTTTTTTTTGCTGAATATCATCCAGATTTTATGATTTCCAAATTTTTTCCCCATAGGGTGTTTTGTGTCTAATTTTTGATGCCTGAAGTCTTAATATTTAAACATAAAAGCAATCTACTAGATACATAATTCTTCCGTGTACCTGAGTGTGCCAGTAAAAATAACTGCAGGTGGAAGGAATGCAACAGCTACGGAAGAAGGACAGATAAAAAGAAATAATTTTATCCTGGGTACTTATTGGGGATTTTGAGGATTTTGTTTCTGTTTTTTGATAAATTAATTTTTAGAACTTTTATCAATACAGCGTACAAGTGAGAGAAAGTGCATCTTTGCAGGGGGGCGGGGGGCGGGTATTTAGATTTATTTATTTCTCCTTTTTCTTCCCCTAGGGCTTTAATTTTTCTGTATATATCTGAAACTTGTGATTTTTAAAAAGACTCCTTGCTATCTTCATTATGCTTGTGTAGTTGTGTAGATTGCTGCATATAGAATTATATTTAGCTTCTATCTCTAGAACTGCAAAAACAAATAAAAGTGTAAACACAGAGCAGATGCATGATTTTACATAAGAAAACCTTACTTCTACTTATCATATTTGAACTGCTTGTGTTTGTACACCTGTGACTCACTGGCAGTATGCTTCATAAAAAGGATTCTTACTTTTGTACCAGTTATATAATACATTACTCAATGCAAACAAATGAGAGATCATTTCCAGAAATTCAGACTCATGGTCTTATTTTTGTTGATCACCATCACTCTGTGTAGTGCTGTACACTCGAAGTACTCCAACCAAAGTCAGGATAGAGACACCAAAAGCCTAATCCTCCTGTTGGCTTTCTGCAAGTTTTCATACAGATTTGCCATCAGCAAACCATCATTGTCTGAGAGGTGTGAAGTTTACATGCTACCATAAATGGCCATCTTGGAACCTCATGCAGAAAATGGCTGCCATTTGTGATTGAAGCAATATAGTTGCCCAGTTTCTGACACATTAGGCTTATTTCTTTCCAGCTGGTAACTGAAAAAAGAATATAGCCCTTACGATTGTGAAGTCCCTGTTACCCATTTATAACTACGTTTAACTTGGTCACTCATGGGCAAACTTAGATAAAGGAATAATATTTTACTTCTACAATAGGGAATCCTGTATTCCTCGAATTTTAAGCACCTTGCAAATAATTAGTTGTTAGTACTAAAAGTGTGATGCAGAACCAGTTTCTTAGACCACTGAAATTTCATCTTGTTTACTTGTTTGTTGATGTTTTTGTTTGGTGGTTTGCTGAGTCCTTAGTGGTATAGTCAAGAGACAACGTGAGCCAGAATGCATGGATTGGTTTATTAATTATTTTGCTTTATGGTGTGTGCATAGCAAGTGCATATGCACAGAGGTAGCTAAATACTCATTTATACTTATCTAATTGGAATAAAGGCATTAAAATACTTGTTATCATCTTGAATCTCTAAAATATCTGATAGTATGTGTTTCATAAAGTCACACATTTGAGAAGTTGGGTTTTGCAAAACAAGCTCTCTGATTATCTGATATCCTCCGGAAGGTTAGGAGAGTTGTTTCCTATATTACTTAGGAAAAAATTTCTTTTTACAATTGAAAATGTCAGCATCAATTTAAAGTAACACTAAGCATGTGCTTGCTTTCTGAATATTATCCTCCTCCACCTCCCCTCCAACCACTCTGCTGAGGATCTGAGTGTGACAGTTTGATTAGATCATCAATCCTTACTGTTAACAGCACTTTTCCTGAACACCTGGGTTGCTAGGTCACATCTGAGTTTAGCTACCGTTGTTTTAGTGACCTAATGTGCATTCACCATAGCAATTTACATTTGGTCCTCAAATTAAAAGTTACCTTAGAACAAGAGTTTGCTTTAAAATGACCTTTGTTCTCATGTGAAAGTTATGCTATATGATGTGATAAAAGCTATAAATGATGAAACAGATTTTTGTATTTGAGACATGGTTACCTACTTTGATAGAGCTCTCACAGAAGTCTGTTGAACCGCTGCCTCAAAACCAAAGCTTAATTATGAATATGTCTCCCACTTAATTCTCTGTCAGTGCAGAAGAATTCTACTTAGATTTATATTTCTCAATTTTTATTAAATTGTATTAATCTATACTAAGTTAAATAATCAAATTTGTCATATACTTACAACATTTTAATACTTTTTCTTTCCCATATCTACTTTTGATTTGTCAGTACAGCCTGATTCCTATTTTTCCCATTTACAGGAAAAACATCAGTGAAGGTAAATGCCTAGCAACAATTTCAATGCAAATTGCTGAGCAGCAGACTGCAACATAAGCATACTATTAAATGTAGCCCTTATCAGATTTTTCTGATGCTACAGTGATCCTTTGTTTTTACTCTGAACCTTCCTTTGCTGTGATGAAGAATATAGGAGATACATAAAGTTATCAGAGCAAAATTCATGAAGCAATAAATTAAAAATCAATTTGGACTTTTCCTTCCGTTTTTGAGGGATTGAGTAAAAGTTGAAATAAAAATGCATCAAGGAAATGCAATAGGGTGAAATAACTTCTAGTAGTATATGGAAAATAAAAATAGTAATTAATGGAAAAGTTTTGCTTAATGTCAGATGAGTGGAATGGTTAATTTCATATATATCTTTAAACCTAATATAAAGCTTCTTCATGTAACCTGTGTTAAAGTCATGTTAGGGCAAGAAGTGCTGCCTAGTTGTCACGCGTTTATGGAACTGGATGCCAAATGATTATTTTGAAGAAGCTGATCAGGCACAAAAACCAGATCTGAAGGCAAAGTGCAGAATCTAAAAATAAAAATATTTTCTTAAATTTTATCCTTTTAGTAGTGGGGTTTCTTTCCCCTTCCTATTGCAAATACAGATTGAAATGAAGGCTGTAAATATACATTTTTGGCCTGATCTGGTGTCCAGTTAAATCAGTAGAAAGTAGTATTTGGATCAGGATCATCAGTGAAGCATAATTTCTCTTGTTAAGCAAAACTCTGAATTAGACAATATATTTTTAAAATTATTTTGTATATATGCTACTGTTCTTCAAAAATGAGTTTACTGTGTCCTCTGAAATACATGAAGTACCTACTTCTATTAATCCACATTCAAAACATATGTCGTAGTGGCTTCTGAAAATCCATAATAAGAATAAAATAAACAACATGGCTAAATCTATGAAGGACTAAAAATTCTGCAGTACATGCTGTACATTATTTTTGATGCTAATTCACAGCATGTGGCAAAAAAAAGTATAAAGGATCTGGTGTACATAATCAGAATACAGAAAATGCTGCTCAGTCTTCTGCCAGAGTGACCTAATGTGGGGTCAATAGTATGTTTACAGAAAAAGTTACAATAAAACAAGGAATGTAAGAGAGCAGTTAATTCAAACAGCATTTCTTAATCAGTGATATTATGCAAATAAAGTACTATACCTTGTTGAAAACATATTTGATAGTCTTTGAAATTGTTTGATAGAAAAATAATTTGTAGTATCTGAGTAATGTGATATTCATTTCTATATATGTTTGTTTATATATTATAATATGATTGTTATGAAACAATATCATTTATAACCATCTGAATCCATGCAGTTGGAGATTTATGAAAGCTGAAACTTTTTGGGGACACCTTTCACCTACTTCATGTCTGTTCATAAGTAACTTTTATTTTTATTTTTTTAATTAGAGAAAGTTTATTCAGCCATTTTTTTGAGTTTGAAGTGAAGTACAGTAAGATATTTTTCCAATTTATTTAGTTTTAATTTTTTTGCTTGTTTTTTACAGACCAGAAGCTAAAATTGCTGAAGTTTGAAATTTGACTATAATCATCCCTGACTATTGTTAGTCACCCTTTTTTTTTTATTATTTTTGTGTGTATGTGTTGCGTTGAATTACCAGATTATATTTCCATTTGTTTATGGAGACTTTGTAGGTGAAGAATATTCTTTGGTTTACAATTGTTCTCTTATACATGATTATCATAGAATCATAGAATAGTTTGGGTTGGAAAGGACCATGTAAGGTCATCTAGTCCAACTCACCTGCAAGTGAGCAGGGACATCTTCAATTAGATCAGGTTGCTCAGAGCCCCGTCCAACCTGACTTTGAATGTTTCCAGGGATGGAGCTTCTACCACGTCTCTGGGAAACCTGTTCCAGTGTTTCACCAGCCTCATTGTAAATCATTTCTTCCTTACATCTAGTCTAAATCTATCCTCTTTTAGTTTAAAACCATTATCCCTTGTTCTATTGCTGCAGGCCCTGCTAAAAAGTTTGTTGCCATCCTTCTAACAGGCCCCTTTTTAATCACTGAAAAGCTGTAATAAGATCTCCCTGGAGCCTTCTCTTCTTCAGGCTGAACAGCCCCAAGTCTCTCAGCCTGTCCTCACAGCAGAGGTGCTCCAGCCCTCGGATTATCCTCATGGCCTCCTCTGGACTCGCTGTAGTAGGTTGATGTCCTTTGGATGTTGGGACCCCCCAGAACTGGACGCAGTACTCCTTGTGGGATCTCATAAGAGTGGAGTAGAGGGGGAAGATCACCTCCCTTGACCTGCTGGCCAAGCTTCTTTTGGTGCAACCCAGGATATGGTCGGCCTTCTGGGCTTGCAAGCGCACATTTCTGGCTCGTGTCCAACTTTT
>NW_010325492.1:117165-120346 GCF_000700745.2 Antrostomus carolinensis | reverse complement strand
AAACAAACAGGAGTTTTACCTTTAATGCCAAAGGTTGCGAGTTTTTATTGACTGTGTAAAGGTAGGAAAGTGCACTGTGTTGGGTAAAAAAAGTATAATAAACACTTGTTGACTAAGAGAACATACATATCAGCTAGGAAAGCAAGACAGATCTGTAGACTAATCCCTGGTATATCATGATGCTTTTACTGTTCAGTAAAAGCCTGCATCTCTGACAGACTGACTTGGGGAGAGACAAAGGTAGAAATGTAGTCTATATACTTACTGTATCTTTACTGAAAAAATGTATTTATTCATAGCAATATATCTAATGCAAGTTATCTGTCTGTAATAACAAAGTAAAAACCAAGGCATTGGTAGTTTTCGTGAAGGTGAAGCCAGGTGCAGTCAGCACTTGTGTCTCTTCTCATGGGTTGGCATCACCTGAATGCAAGGAAGTGAAAACTGCATTTTCTTCATTGCTATTTACAATATGATTGCAGGAAATGTCTCACTCATGCTAGTTATATGAGATGAAAACACACCTTTCTACCTGAGTGGACAAGGGGCAAATAAGAGAGAAAAAAAACTTGTGTAGACAATAAAATGCATTTAAAAGTATGTGTAGTGCTGGTCAACATATACTGCAAACTAATGTAAAGCTAGAATGCTTTCTATGTTTCTCTGTTTTCTAAAGAAGTATTCCTTCTCTCAGACAGACTTCACTGTTCTTCCTCGTGGCGGACGAGCTGTTCTGAGAGTACACATAGAGAAGGAGTTTGGATCCTGCTGCAGTTGTGTTTCTGTCTCCAGTGGTAGTCATCTGAGTGGGCTGGGCAGTAATATAACCTTTTTGTGTTTGATTTTCTTCTCACATATGAAGTCAGTGTAGTAAAACTTACTTTAGAGGGGCTGATGAGAGCTTATGAAGTATTGTAAATACAACTATAATGATTTTTTTTTTCTTTTGCTGGGATGATGTGATAAAACTGTTATGGCCGTCAGAGTTGCTGTCATGGCAAGGACTGGGAAAACAGAGGAGTCATCTTAGCAGCAGAGCCTGGCTAGTGAAGATGAGTGTGAGCCTCAGCTAAGATGGAAATGCAAAATGAGATGGTGAATATTACACTTGCTGAGGAAAGCTGGTGATAGGAAGTTGAGAAACTATTTGTATCTGTCTAAATCGCAGAACTTCTCAGCCTTTCAGGAGTCACATTTTGAGTATACCTTCCTTAAAGGAAGATATTTGCATTCAAACTTGCTGAAAATAGCGGACTCAAAAGATGGAAAAAGTATCTTGGAACATCAGTGTGACATCATCCAAAATTAAAAACAAATTATTTATAATGGTGGGCTGCCTTAATAAAGTGAACTTGCTATTATATGCTACCTGTCTTGGTGTGCATCAGGGTTGAGTGAATGGGAATTTGCAACAGGATCTCATGAGCTACCTCTTGGAGCAAGCCTTGCAATTAAAACAGTTGGTCATCATATTGAAAGTAAGAAATTTGGTGGGATTTTAAAATTACAATCTGAAGGACAGGAATGCTGAGGGAGAGAAAGTGAAGATCATACTTCTTTCTTCAAATAGGACTTCTGGTCAAGCCAGAGACAGAAGCTCTCATGGGTTTAAGAGAAGCGTTAAGATCTGGAGAGACTTACCGAACAATTGCCAGGGAAGGGAGTTCCTTGCAAAGGATGCAGAGTCTTCCTTTTTTCCTTTATTTGTCTGTAACTGAGCCAAAACCAGAGCTGTATAGGGAGTCAATCCAGTAGACTTTTATTTCCAGGTTGGATTCAACTCTGCTCTGACTACAGTTCTTTTGCTTTGTGTTCCACATAATTTCAGTGAATGCTCCTGGTTCAGTTCTCCTTTGACTGAAAGCTTTTTGTGAAGCTCAACCTTGACAGAGTTTAGATTAAGGATTCATATACTGTACTGTCTGGCTATCAAAGGTTTTATTTTCCATTTGGGCTTAACTTAATTCTCTGGCTTAGCTGTTGAGAGGTGTAAATCAGATATCTGATGCAAATTATTTTTTTATTTCATTCTGTTCTGCTCTGGTTTTAATTAGTATTGTTGTCTGTGACCAATTTACACAGGCAGTTTTAACAAATGCTGTAACCTCTGTGGTATACATCTTTTTTTCTTTGTTAATGTGCATGAGCAGGCTGCTCTAGGCAAACACAGAAAGGAGAAGCCAATGGACTGAGCAAGAGCCTAAAGTTGGTATTGATGTCTGTCAGAGAAGAATGATGTATGTCCCAAGAGCGTGGGATTTGAAAGAAGAACATGGGGCATTGTTCACAAGGGACAAAGCCATGCAAATGGATCTTTTGGTTTTTGTTTTTGGTTTTGTTCCATGTTCCTGTAATATTCTGACCCTCTATGAAAGAAGCTGTAAGGGAGCATAATGAGCCTTGAACTGTAATGAAGAGACTGCATTTTACAGTAGAATCCATTGAGGATGAATTCCCATATACTAACAAATCAGTATTATTTAAGCCATATTAAAGATATGCTACATTTACATTTCTGATCAAAATATAACTTACATATTGCAAAAGTTCATTTTTATAGGCAATAAATTTAAAATATAGTTTTTATATTTTTACTTTTAAGTCAAATGTTAAATATCTCTGCTTTCCAGTATACTTGTGTGTATACTTATATCTTGTCTCTAGTTTTGAGTGTTTAGTAACCAAATGGAATTTGTCACTATTTGTACAAACTTTTGATTGCCAATTACACAGACAGAAAACTTTTAGATTTAAGGGTCTGAAAGGGTATAACACAATGGGTGAAGATTTTTAACCTCTTTGAATCCCCTTTTCCTTTCTAAAACTTGTATTTTCCAGGTCTAACACATTGTTATATTAGTCTCTGTAAGAGTTGTCAGGGTTATCTGTCAACGTCTAAGTCAGAGGAAGGCATTCACAAATCAAACCCATTATTCTTTAAGTCTATAGGTTTACTAGGAACATTTTAGAAGAAGCACAAAATAGACAGCAGAGGGGGCCAGGCTCTCTACATCACCAACCCAGTTGCTGTCAATTTGTTACAGTGATTTTGTTCTGTAGAGAGAGGTTCTCTGGTTAGTCCATTTAGCTATTATAGTATTTTTTCTGTTCCTATATTTACTGGGTAAAACAATGGATATTCAGGGGACTTTTTTGAGTAGCTTTTGTGATTCCTCCTTCT
>NW_010325492.1:108412-117124 GCF_000700745.2 Antrostomus carolinensis | reverse complement strand
AAAAAAAAAAAAAAAAATCAAAAACCAAAACAAACCAACCACCACCAAAACTACGAGCAAGCACAAAGTGCATAATCAGTAATCTTAATGGGGAAAAAAAAAACCCAAACCAAACCAACTTTCTGTAAATATACAGTCCTTATAATGCTGAATCACCAAACTGTTTTCTGCATAGCTAGAAATCCTGATATATTGCATCATAAACTGTTTTTCTTACAAAATAATATATTACATATAAATTTAAAGTAAAGATAATTTTAGTTGACAGCATTTTGGTGCACATCTTTTTTTCAGGTACTATATTAGTTCCAGAGATAACTGAGTTATCAAAATATACATGTGAAATTCATGTAACTCTGTTTTTCTGTTTGCAGGCATGCATTACTAACATGTCATCAATGATGATATCCTTCTGCACCCTTGATGTGCCAGTGCAGAAAGATATAATCGGAAAGATATCATCTTAGTGCACAGTTCTTAGTTGTTCTACCTTTGTTAGGTCAGTATTTGCTGTTACTGTCTTTGTAGACCAATATCTTATTATAAACAGCTTGTGTATTTCTGTTCAGGTGTGGTGCAATTGCTGTGGCTGAAAAGGTGCTTTAATTTTGTGGGTTTATTTGAAAAATACTGCAAGGAACGTCCCTTTCAGCTGAAAAATTATTTTACTTCCTAACATGGTCACTTGACTTGGTTGCATAAGATTTTGAAGGACACTAGCCTTGCATCAAATGTTGCCCCACAGGTGAACCAGTCCATTTCTTTTCCCCAAAAATATTAAAATTAATTGTATCTGAACTTATAGGAATGTGCTAATTGGGAATAAATCTTTAGCAAATGACTGATAATTTAAGATGTAATGGTAGTTTTGCTTAATGTCTTATTCTTGCTTTTTTTAAAAAAAACAAAAATAGATCAAATGCAGCAAAATGGCACGTGCTACTTTTTTAAGGTGATATAAAAGGTCATTTAGTTCCTCTTTTGGGAGACAGACATTCTTCAGCTACAAGCTGAATTCTGCAGTTTGACGTTAGTAAAAGGAAATGATAGTGCATACATTTTTCATTAAATATACCCACTATATCTTACAAGTATTTAAAAAAACAGGTCTGGAGCCAAAATGGCAACAATGATGTACTGCAGCAGTCCCTGGATTAATGCAGTGAAGATATGACCCCTTGGAAACTCCCTGCTGTGCACTCTTGCTATAGTTGCCTTGTTTTTGTCAGTGTGCTTTTAAAAAGCGTAGGAATACAGACTGCACTTCTAATGAGGCATGTACATTACCAAAAAAAAAGGGAGGGAGACAGGCATTGAAGGACTGATAATTCATTTGTATAGAAGAATCAGGGCTGGGAATGGTTGTTGTGGCTTTTGGAAGGGTCACAAGAGAACATCCGTCTTCTAGATGATACTGAACCTTGCATCACTGTATCTCCTCAGGTATAAGGAAAATAAGGGGGGAGGGTTAGAGAGGCTTTTTCCACTTTATATTAATTAGATTATTCTGGATTATAAAACATTAATGTGATCTAGTTCTTTTTCAACTAATGTAATATTGCCCTTCTATTTTGAAGTTTCTTTTTAATCTGCAGCCTTTAAAAAAAAAAAAAAGTAGAAAAATAGCAAAGTTATTTTCTCTAAAAATACCAGAAGAGTGCAGGTCATCATGCAAAGGTAGGAAAATGGCAGAATCAGCATTACATGTATATGGTGCAGTTCTATATGGTCTCTCTGCTAAAACAATGAAGGGTTGTTTCTTCTCTGGGTTAACATTGAAACATTAAACAGAATGAACGCTGAGTTTTGATGCTTTGCTGCAAAACAAGTTGGACATACACTTGTACAGTGATGCGTTGCAGTGTATTGCAATGTCCTTGTGAACCAGAAGTAGAATTCTGGATAAAACCTGCTATATGCAGGGAGGTTTTGAACGGTTTCACAAATATCCTTTGTTGGTATACTGCTGGTGAAAAAAACAATAAAAATGCAATTCACATCAACTGCTGAGGAAATCTCTGATGCATTTTCTCTAACATAGACAGCAACTTCCAAAAGTATTTATGAGTCTGCTTTCTGATGAATGCTTGATATCATCCCTTAGGATATGATCTCTTTGTTGGATTAAAGGCAGTAGTCCTTGCATTAAATGATGTTGGGTTTTTTATCCTAATATTCTTTACATGTATCTCTTTTAGATGGTACCGTCTGTTCTAGCACTCAGCCTCCTTACGTTTATCTTCCCTATGAAACAGCTATTGGAGTTCACTGAACAAATTTCTAGATGATTTTCCTCCAACAGTTTGCGAGTTCTGAAAAATTCATTCATATCAAAACTAGATTCCCTTCTCTCACTGTGTCTCTGTGTGTGTTTGTGTGTGTGTGTGTGTGTGTGTGGTATTTTTTATGTTGACCTGAAGATTGGTTTTACTACTGGACCCGTGTATCTGCTTAGGGGGTTGTATTCCCACTGTGCTGTTTACTCCCATGTTGTCTGATCCATCAGCAGTCTCATTCACAGATAGTATCATAATTCATGGTATAATAGATCTTCCACACTATTGTGTAGGAGAAACTGATTAAAGATAAAAATCTCATGTGGTAGTTGCCCTTTCAGCAGTTTAAGGTTTTGATTCTTGCTTTCCATCTTAAATGTATACTGAATATGCCTTGACACCTCTTCTGCTGCACATTCATTTTTCTGTGGTATTTCTGACAGACTGACATGAAACTGGTTGCTTTTAGCTTTTGTAACTGCTTTCAAAGCATCTAATGTGGGCAGCAAGTTTTATTTCCTTCAGAGGTAAGCTTCATTTGCTGGTTGTTTCATCATCTGTTTTTTTGCACAGAAAATTTACTAAAAATCGTCTGCTTAGACTTTAGTCTACAATGGCCACTTGTCCAAGATATTACAGTTCTGTTCTTTTGTAGGTCTGTTGTAGATTATGTAATTATCAAGACTTTATTTTGAAGATAGACAAAATTAAAATGTAGTTGAAGGTAATTCAAATTATTATTCATTCTGCCTTCTTCTAAATATATTTTTTAACAGAGAAGGATTTTGAAATTTTTCTGTCTAGCAAATATATTAACAGGAAATTATTTAATATTTTGTTTATTTCTTTTCTATTGGTCTCTTCAGTTGATCAGAAGCTTTAAATGTACACTTTGATGATACCTTTTTGCTAATCGTGAATAAAACATTTCTAGAAGTCATTTAGTTTTGGAAGTCAGAGAAAGCATAAATTGTCTTAAATGCAGAGTGTTTTGCAGAATAACTGGCAATGTTACATAATCTAAGCAGAAGTTGAGATTTGCTAGGAAAATAAATAGAGATTAAGGCATGAGTTTAGACGAAGAGAGTCTTGGCATGTCAGGTTTAACTTTGGAATTAGAGACCGGCAGTTGAGTAAACAGAAGCTTAGGCATGATAAATAAGCAGAAAATTTGCAAAGAAACGCGTTCCATTCCTGATACCTCAGGATAATGATTATAGATGGCACTTGTGATGAACTAAACTTTGCCAAAAGTTTCAGAATAATTGGTTCAACTGTTTTCTAAAGTGAACAGCTATCATAGTGTTTTAAAAGAGGCCTGGAAGAAAGTTCTAGAAATCATCTAGTCCATTATCCTAATCATAAATTATATGCAAACATTAAGTATTGTTCCCAAATACGAGGTTAAAATCAAAGTGAAATAATAGTGTGTGCACACAAGATCGTAACCTGAGTGAAGTTCACCAAGTGAAGTGTTGATTTGGGCCCAGAAGTGAAACCTGAAGTAGGTCACCAGCAGTAACTAAGTAAGATTTTGAACTCTTGTTCTAAGATATTCTTGATAGGTGTTTGCGTAACTTATTTGTGAAGGTATCTTTCAAGGTGGCAGATCTGCAACTTCCGTGGTGCTTATTCCACTTCTTAATTGCACATGCTAAAAACATGATGCTTTGTAAAGTTTAGGAATTTCAGATTTATTGAGAATGTATCACATAGTTTTAGTCAGGGATTTGAAATTTGGCAGAGGAAAGGTAGTTATCCTGGTGACTTCCTATGAGAATGCCTTTACTATCAAATTAAGAATTTATTCAAGCTATGTACCTCTTTATATTTCTGTTTATATATTCATAATAGCAATTTGTTTGAAGAATAATACTGCTGACTTCAGAGTTTCTGGACGGTATATTCCAGCCTCCATTTACCTTCCCTATGTATAGTTTAGGCCTATTGCTAAGGCAGTGGTAATCAGACCTTTCTCCCTGTGTTGTCCTGTCCTCAGGGTCCTTCACTCACATTGCTTCTCTGAGAACTACTTGTGACACAGTCACAAGAGAAGAGCTGCTTCACAGCAGCTGGTTGTCCCCCTGAGCCTGAGCAGCAGAGCAGGAGAGGCAAACTCTAATCCTACAACTGTTGTGAGCCTAGTTGCTTTTTGAGATTTAGCAAGTTTCCAGAAGACAAGCATTTTCATCAGAGTTAACAGGTGAGAGCTAGGGGTGAGAATGTCTCAATCCATTAGTTCTTCTCCCTCAAAGTAGGCTGTGGTTGTGGTAAGAACCTGAACTTGGGTCCTGCTCCAGTCTTAGCATATCTTAGTACAGAATAGTAGTGAGACCAATATTGAATAAATACAGTTATTAGGGTAAAGAGCCATGAACAATAAACAAAGTCAGTCATGCTAGAAAATGTATTTTTAAAAAATATTTTGTTGGAGTAATGTTTTATGTAATGTAAGCTTTTAAGAAATAATTTAGTACTATACCTCACAAAATTTGATTAATGGCTTAGAGCCACCATCCCTGTAGATATTTAAAGGACATGTAGATGTGGTACTTGGGGACATGCTTTAGTGGTGAATTTGGCAATGCTGGGTTTACGGTTGGACTAGATGATCGCAGTGGTCTTTTCCAACCAAACTATTCTATGATTCTAATATTACTCCATGCAAAAAATGTTGATGGCGTTAAAAAGTAATTGTAGGGACAGTAAAGAGTGCTGATAAAACATTCATTTTAAGGAAGGTGGCAACTTGGTGCTTCTAGGATCTGCAGTACAAGTAAATGTAACGTATTTCCTAGGGATCTAGTAGAAAGATTGAACACTACTTTAATTACAATCACAGATGGTCATAAAATCAGGATGTTTAACAAATACAGAGTAGGTTATGATACAAAAGGACAGAAAGAGATTGGAAATATGGGCAAGAAATAAAATAAGGTTCTCTAGAAATATGTAAATGAAAACATCTGAAAATATGCAAAATATGAATATTCGATAGTAGAAAAGTGATGAAAAGGAAATGTTAAAAAATAAAACATGACAATAGAAACTGATTTGGAATGTAGTTTGAACAAGACAGACATACAAGAGAGCAGGATTAAGGCTGTGTGGGCAGCCATTGCATGTATGCCTTAAGGGCATAAGTTTCTTTCTGTTGGGGTATTTGACCTTGCAGTGCAAAGGCTGCTGTCTGCACTGAGTTGGGATTTTATACCAGGTGAATAATCTCAGCTCATTTCCTTATTTGAAGGACAGATCTAGATCAAAAGGTATTTAATTTGATGTCTTCTAGCTAGAGATCTGGTATGCATCGACTCACCTGAGCCTTGTCCATTTGTTTTCAGGATCTAAGAGCAACAGATCCTATTCTTACCTGTGGCTAGAAGTATGTGTAGCAAAGAGGTGCAGACTGTGGGACTGACTTTGTCCAGTAGAAGGACTCAAGAGAAAATGGTGTCTTGTAAAAGCTGGATAGATGATGTGAGGTAATAGGCTTTCAGCATGCTGTGACCACCACTAAGAGTGGTGAGCTGGATGGGTGGGTATCCTTACAACCTACCCAGCTTCCAAGCCTGCTATACCAGAATGTTTCTTTTTCACCCTGAAAAGTGTGGGGAAAAGCTTGGTAGATCTTCAGGTATAAACAGTCCAGTGCAGGAGATACTATGAGCAGTACAGGGTACCTTGAACTTTGAGAAAGGAGAAGAAACCACTTCAATGCATGTGGAGCAGATCTGCTTGCTTTTTAGCTAAAAAGAGGTTGGTGCTGAGATTGAGGGATTAGTATCCTCAAATGAGAAGCCATCTGTCAGAAGTGTACTTATTTATGAGTTCAAAATTAAAATTAAAGTTTGCTATTTAATGTAAAATTTGGTTTCTGTACCTTGGTTTTGTCTGTATGCAGGATTCAGGAGTGTTTTCTTCATTTAGTTGTTTTGTATGTAATTCTATGAGATCAAGTTCGAATTCTTCTAAAAAATGAAGAAAGGTTGCTGTATTATTCTTCGATTATACAATTAAATTTAGACATTAATATCCAGTTCAGAGCTGGGGAATAATTTCTGTTACAAAAAGAAGGGCTTGTTGGTGGATGGTTGGAGAATGTGGGTCCTGGCAGCTTAGGGAGACTGCCTATTTATTGATCTGATGCTCAATAACATGAGTACAGCCACAATATATAGACTTTTCCAATAGCAGAACATAGCAATTACCCCTAATGCAGGTTAAAAAGCATCGCACAGGTATAACATCCCATTCCAGCAGCAAGGGTGGCCCTAGTCTGTGGAGGCTTGTCATCCCAGGGAGCCACGTTGAAAGACAGGTGAGCTGGTGAATTTCTTCTCATCTGACTGGTATTGACACATCACCAAGAAAAGCCATGGAAACATGGTCTCTCTGGGAAGGCATTGGCCATTGGTTGGGTTTTTTTGGTTGGTTGTTTGTCCCCCCCCCCCCCCCCCGCCCTCAGCTCTACCGGAAAAACAGTAATGATTGTGGGGATCCTGGTTTTCTGATTACATGGATATCCTGTTAATGACTATGCAACAACTTTCGTCTCTTCCATGTTTGGCTGAATTTTCAGTATCTTAAAGGAGATTTCTAAGTGGGTTGAAAATTGACTGAGATGCTCAGTATGTCTCCAGACAAATTTCTTCAACTATTTAACTAGTGGTGTATTGGCAAAGCAATTACATGGCTGTGAACTGAACCAGTCTTTGTGCTGCATGCTGACATGTTTAGATCTCCTACAGCACACACAGTTTCACCTGTTTTCTTCATCAGTGCCTTCAGTTCTGCAGTAACAGCTACATAAAATGAATGTGTGGGATTGGCAATTCTTCCAGGTAGCAAATGCTGCAACTGGGACAGGGAAAATTCCCACAGTGGAAGACAAAGTATCTCGTCATCTCAAAGGGCACAGAGTGACGGTTACTGTCTGTAGGTTACATGTTATTTACAGCCAGAGAGTTTGATGGATGAATTTATATAGCACTAATGAACTTCATATAAGTTTCTAAGCTTAGTTTCTTAGTCTACTTCTAACTTTCTTAGCTAACTTTACTGACCTTTTTGAGATGTTGAAAAGTAAAATGCTTCTGTACTTAAATACACTCTCACCATTTTACCAGGTTTTGATCCCTTGAATTTATATATCATATGAGTTTTTCACAAAATATGCACATGCTGGAAAACATCTCTCAGTTCTTGGCATTGCTTTATGTTTGGTCTTACATTTTTTTAGGCATTATTGGTTCTAAATGTATTTAAGTTGCTTTGTAAAGGTATGACTGTATTACAAGAAATAGATGGGTGGGGCAGGAGGAGGGCAGAAATTGTATTATTTCACTTCTTGATGTTATTTAGCAAGAATCTAGGCTAACAAGAACACAGTTGATTTTACTGAAATGATGCAGAAGATCTAGCCTCATTATTGACTACTATCAACAATTGATCATATCAGTTACTGGTCATTTAACTTTCCCACATCAGGCACTGTCTGCAGTAGCAGAACCCAAGGGGAAACTGTACTGGCTGCTGCTCTTGTAAGAAGTAAATCTTTTAAAAGTAGTTTATAGGACTTGCTGCAGATGTCAGAACAGAGGTTCGTTTTGGCCTCTGTACAGCCCCTGGAATTTTCCAGTAACTGTGTCAGAGAAGGACTTTTAGCTCACAACACTTCGGTAAGCAGGTAGGGTGTAACTTGCTCAGAGAGAATTGTTTTTATAAACTGCAATTTAAAGTTGGTACACTACTTTATTTCAACTATTCTTCCAAACTCTTTTGGCCAGTTTCTCAGTGATTTAGCTCCATCATCATCATCAACACAAGTTGAAGATCTGGACCTGCTTTTTGTTTGGTTTTGCTTCCTTATTTTTGGTATTATTTAACGAAGGCATTTATGTTACACCACTAAATGTTTAAGCTTTTTCTATGAATTGACCTCATATATTTTTGGGGGGCTTTTTAATTAAAAGGGTAGACAATATTTATATTTGTTAATGCTATTTGCTGTTACCTTTTCATCCTAAGAAGCAGACTCTGCAGGGTTTCTCCAAGTTATATGAGAAACTCCTCCATTGCAGCCTAATGATTCCAGATCTCTTAAGTTAAATAAATCTATCTACAATCCAGAAAACAGTGCCCAAAGAAGATAGTGAAATCTTCTGAAGAATATTATGTTGCCACTTTCTTTTCATTCTTTCCAGCTTATGTGTCTATGTGTCTGTCATTGACTGAGGTCTTCAGTCCTATTCCAATAGTTAAGAAGGCATTTTGCCACTTACAGGCAGTGTGAGAGACAGCGGTATTTACATCTTTAGTTAGACTGCAGCTTAAAACACAGAATTGCATAGAAATTAAGCATACTTGATTGAAAAATGTCCATTTTATTAGGTGTTAGTAGTGTATATGTGACTAATCCTTGTCAGTGCTTTTC
>NW_010325492.1:72500-108376 GCF_000700745.2 Antrostomus carolinensis | reverse complement strand
CCGATCCTTTATTTTTGAAGGATGAAAGAAATACCCTTTTAACATATGAATGAATTGATGCTATGCTAGGACTGGAGGAGGATCCAAGTTCAGGTTCTTACCACAACCACAGCCTACTTTGAGGAAGAAGAACTAATGGATTGACACGTTCTCACCCCTAGCTCTCACCTGTTAACTCCGATGAAAATGCTTGTCTTCTGGAAACTTGCTAAATCTCAAAAAGCAACTAGGCTCACAACAGTTGTAGGATTAGAGTTTGCCTCTCCTGCTCTGCTGCTCAGGCTCAGGGGGACAACCAGCTGCTGTGAAGCAGCTCTTCTCTTGTGACTGCATCTTAAACTTAGCCGTTGCTCTAGTCGTTTCTACATTTCTACCACCACTGCCCTCCCTGCCCCCGCCATCATTGGTGTTCATTAAATGGGACCATTAACACCCCTTTCCAGTAGCATGCTGGAAGTTTTTAAGTATTCGAGTGATTCCTGCATATGAAAACACTATAAAATCACACTAGTGACAACTTTCTTTGACCACAGTGCTTATTAGCAGAGTATTAACCTATTTGGACAGACTTGCTGAGAAAAATCCCTATTGTATAACTGCTGAACTCTCAGTTCATGTTGATACATTTAAATATGATTCACATAAATTTTCTATTAAGCCTTACACATGTTAAAATTTAAGGAAACCTGCAAATGTGGTGTGTAACAAGACAGTAAAATATTATTTTAAAATTAAGAAATTAATTTTGTGCTCAAGAAAATAGCTTCCTCCACAGCTGTTTTGGATAGGGTTTTTTTTTTTCTGCCATCATCCTGTACCTCCAGGGACTCTTAAGCATTGTTCTACAATGTTGTTATTGCCAGAGCTTCTCTTGATCAGAGCCTGGTATTATAATCATAACTTATTTGCTGGATGTAAATGGATAGTAGCTGAAACCAAATTTCTTTTCACCTGTATAATAAAAAAATATTATTTGGATTCCTAGAGGTGAAAGGAGGCAAGCTGAAACTTCATCTTTGAAGAGAAAATTTCAGAGGCACTTTGTCACTGTCATGTTGTAGTGCAGACATCTGTCAGACTCTATTACAAATCCAACTTTCTTATTCAATGAGTTACTCAATTTGCAAATTGAGACCTCTCTGCTTTGTTAAAAATTATCACTGCTCATCCAAAAACTCTAAGTGTTTAAAAGTATAAGATGACAGCTTGAACGCTTAGGGATGTGGACTGTCCTTATAAGGACAAATTACCTTTCTGGATGTCACATTTAAATGTTTGGCTGCCTATCATCTACTGGGAATTTAGTATTATAAATCTTTTTAGATCTCTGAGAGCTGAAGAATTATAAGTGAAATGCACGAAAGGTGTTTGAGGTTCAATTTTTCTTTGTGTGAATCTTTTTACACAGTAGGCTTCAAATGTCTCTGATTTCAAGTGCTTTAAGTGGAAGATATTGCTTGAGGTCATCTCCTTTATTCAAAAATATGAAGCTGTTGTCTTTCTTTTTCATCCAAATAAGGAATTTTTTGTATTTACTTAATATATGTATTAGGCTGTTTCCTAGCATGAATCGGGATGGATGAAGCTGAAGATTAAAAAGTTAATTTTTTACATGTATGACAAGCATACGAAGATGTAATTGTGGAGTGGGTCTGGCCCATTGTTTCAGTATCTCATTTTTAAATTTCATTGTCAATCCCAGTAATATTTGCTATTCTTATGGCAATGACGATATGCAAGGCTTATTATTATTTACATTAGAAGCAGCCATTGCTAAATGCTAGGTGTTGATGATATGGATGCTCCTGTGGCAACAAAAATGTGTTTTCTCATTCTCATTTCTTTGATTTGTGTGTATTTTGATGTTGCTTTTCTTGCAGTTTTGTTGAGATAGACTATAACATTTAGTAGTATTGATGTAATTCTTGCTGAATATATCCCATTAGCTAGGTGCTGTTCATCTGTGGGCATTCTGCTTCCATCAAGTGCTTTATACACGTTTATTTTATTTAGGAAGTAGATTGCTCTCAGAAGAAAGCAGCTTTGATCTCCTGACATATACTACCAAATACTACTATAACCTGTTTGAGGAACTGAGAACCACATCTTAAATTTTGCTTACTACCATCCTTTTTTAGTCCAGATTGAAAACTGAACATTTTTTTCAAGGAGCATTCAATTAATTACTGTCTCAAATAAAGGACTAGAGGAAACAGCATTGACAGGCCTGGAATATTCTTGATTTTGACTGTTATGGAAAAGAGCAGCTCAGTAGGTTGATATCTTGATATCTTTCCAGATATCAGAGGTGCGACAGCTTGATCCCCTCAGTACCAGGGGTGCTTCTTAGTCCCTTACAGAATGTATTTGGCTAGAGCTTGGGGAGAGTGAGTTGGTTTGTTGGTGGTTGGTTTATTTTTTTTAACCTTTAGGCTCTTACAGCCGGTATCTACTGGTCCTAACACTGAGCTATTTCAGTTAACTACAGAAAATCAAGTTACTCTGTATTACTGAATTTGCCTATGAAGTCTTTCATGGTAAGCAAAAATCTTTAGGTAGCAGGCCTGGAAAGAAGGTTTACCTGCTCCTCCTATAGCAAGATGGTGCTGAGACTGTTGTGCTGAGTGAAGCCTTCTTACGATGTGCAGTAGACCATGAGGCAAGTGCTGATGGGTACTGTGCAACATGATTCAAACACCACAGCTGCTTCGTACCCTGCTGGCACAGATACCAAGCCTTGGGGAGTTTCAGAAGCACTCAAGTGTGCGATCCTGTGCCCAGCTTCAGATGGCATCAGCCCAGACCTGCCTGGGGTCCTCAGGTGAAGGGAGTTTCACTTCCGAAGTCCTGTCACTTCACTGGTTTTCTGAGGAGGGTAATTAGGACTCCTTTCAGGTTCTGGATATAGTCTGTGCTATAAATGGAAGTATATAAGAAGTTTGTGACAGAATCTCTAAAGACTGTGACCAAAGAATAACTTCTGTGGTAGAGAAGCACATCTCTGCCCAACTGGGAAACCACCTGCAGATTGGTGCTCAGGCCTCTCAAAGAGAGGCCTTCTTTAGCTGGGAGGTTTGGGTCTTCTCAGCTGCATCTTTTTGCAGATGGCTGTCACCTTTGGCAAAGCAGTATCAGTTCCTTACTGTGATTAACAGTATATGAGCAAATGAAGCAAACCAATAGCATGGAAAAAGAAGCCAGGATAAGTGTTTCTTGGCAGACTTTAGTTTCCCTCAGTTAGGAAGTGTACAAGAGAATCGAGCTGCGACTTTTTCTCATCTCTCTAGCTGTTGCTGATTTGACTTTGAATATGTTGATCCTCGGCTGTTCTTTAAGTGGAACAGAAATAAATGTAGTTTACCTTTTTTTTTCTTTCTTTTTTTTTCTTTTTTGTCTGCCATGCACTCACCCCACAGCACAGGCTTCACCACATAATGTTATTTGAGTTCTGAGCATGATGGCAATGTTAATTTGTGAGCTTATGGACAAAGTCAGAGATGAGCTATGATAGTAAGGATTTAAGAAAGACATCTATCTTATCATACCTGCAGAGGACTCAAGGATTTTTTATTTATTTTTTTTTATATTGCGGGAAGATGATGAGGTAAAGGTTATAAAAGGGAATTGACTTGGCTAATTCACAGTTTTAACTACAAGTAAGTTTGCTGAAGTTCCCATCAATGTTGTATCCTCTCCTGACACAAGTCAGTTCTCTTCCCAAAGGACCTCTTTTCAATGTCTGTGGAAACATACTAGAATTGCAGCAAGGCCACAAGATGAGAATTATTCTTCTGAGTTTGCCTAATTGTTCCAAATTAAAAGAAGAAAAAAAGAGCTTAACTGTGAGGAGGTGCAGAGGAATGTCTCTTGGTTTTATCGGATCTATTTCTTAATCCAAAGTTTGGAAGCAGAGGCACAGAATAGCATTGACTGAATTCTGAGTAGTGGATATGCAATACCCTATGATAACAGAAAGTATTTTGGTAATTTACTTCACAGGTGATTTCACAGTCTCTTCTGTCATGAACCTAATGAATTAGAGTGTGATGGAGTTTGAAGTACATTGTTCTATGTTAACTTTTTCTAAAGATCCCAAATTCTGCTAGCTGACCTTGAGTGAAGGTGTGAATTAGTGAAACAGTGGGTTTTTGCCCCACCCAGAAGATAGAACTAATTTGCTTCCAGAGCATGATTCATGTTTTAGAATTTTCTACTGAAGGCTTTATTTGTAATCTCTAATAGTATTTTTTCTGCCTTATTCCTTTGGATTTCTAAGATTTTAATTAAAAGAAAATCTTAGAAACTAGCTATGTCTGAGTATCTATCCAGGCCACCTGCTCTTAAACGAGGAGATGTGGGGTGCTATCATAGTCCAAATCATTACTTTTTAGAATCGTAGAATCATTTAGGTTGGAAAAGGCCTTTAGGATCATCGAGTCCAGCTGAGTTTCAGCCACTGCCTGAAACTGCCATCATTATAACACATTTCAGAACTGCAGTATTAAACCTCAAAAAGGCAACAGACCTGAACCTCAGTTGGGTAGTCAGTAGGGAGCTGTCTGCTTACCTATAATTTTACAAACTTTTCAGCTTAATCAGAGGTTCACATGAAAAATGTTTCACACAAAGACATTGTGTTCTTTTTCAGCACTCTCAAGTTGAGGAACATAAGTGGATTATACTCATTCCTATGTAGGTTATTTCTTTTTGTTATTTGTTTGTTTGTTTGTTTAAGTCACCAACATAACTTCAGTACAGGTTACTTGCTCATGCTGATCATGTTCTTTAACTCCTTAAGAAAATCAGTATTGCAAAATTGAATAGTGAGAGGAATAAAGCAATTTTTGGTGTGTGACATTCCCAATACATTGAGTCCTAGTAACATGAAAAACGTGTCACACCAACTCTAATTGTTTCGGTTTTGGCAAGACTGAAAGCCAGAAGACTCGCTGAGATGTTTTTCTATACTGGAGATGAGCTACAGCTTACAAATCTGAAGGTTATCGTGGTACAGAAACAATATCCACCTGTCTTCCATGAGTTGCAATCTTTACAAATTTGGCTGAATAACTCGTAAAACAACTTGCTTTCCTAAGGCTGGACAGCACATGAGTGACAGAACTGAAACTAAGCCTAGTTCCTGGCTGCCCTTATAGCGCCCAGTCCACTGAGGCACACTTCTTCCCTGTAAGTTATTTATATATGTAATATTGCTTTCCCCTGTGAACTAGCATAGCGGATAGGAAAACAAGCCCAAATACTGCAGGAGTGGGCAAGGCTCTCTTCAGTCTGTCCAGTGTGTGGAAATGCAGACAGATGTTACCATGCAATTCCAAGAATATTATTTTTGGAATTGCATCATGACAGCATCACCAACTTGTGACCTGGGCAGGCTGAGACATATTTGGCCCCCTGGCAGAAGAAGAAGCATAAGAAAACCAAAAATGCCGAAACACAGGTGTCCTATAGGTGCTTACACATTAGTTTGTTCTGGAAAATCATGGGGTTTATGTAAATATTTGGAAAGTGGAAAGCTATGACTTACAATGGGGAGGGAAAGAAATGCTAAGTGTTAAGGAGTGCGACAGACGAAGAGACACACAAAAGGAAAAAGGGGAAACAAGTGCAGGGAGAAGGGAGGGAAGAGCAAGTGATCCAGTGTAGCAGCAGGTTATTGAGGTGGGAGAAGAATAGGTAACTGGAGAACAGTGACCAAAGGAAGTATAAATATTGTTTGCTCAAGTCATCATAATTTTGACTTTTGAGGTCAGAAGTTCCCTTGCAGGGTTGCTCTTCACACATATAGAGTAGGGAAATTTCAACTCTTTTGCAGAGAGAACATGCATATGTGTGAACTTAGCTCTAATTCAGATCATCTTTGATGCTACAAATAGAAAAGCATAAATATTCTTTGGTTTTTATATATTTCTACACATATGCTATAGTTTTCTAAATTACTTTTCTATTCTGTAAACAAAGTAAATTAGGTGGATAAGATGTCTCCTTCAGAATTATAAAAAAATATATTCTGTTTCTGTTATTTGTTAAGCAAAACTGTAGTTTACAAAGTTATATGTCTTTAGTCTCAGAATTTTCATGGTCTCGATGGCTTGGTTATTTTTTGTACCTACAAAATAATATGTTAGGTTTTACTGAATGTGTGCAGCATCAGAACTATCACTTTAAAACATCTGTTTTTCCTTCTAAACTTTTTTACTAGCTTATTTCAGGGAAAAAAAAAAAATCAAGGCTCTTTTTTTAAAAAAAGAAATAGATTTTATTTTAATGTCTGTAAATTTTTTAACATATACAGTTGAGTCAGCTATGTAGGGTAACATGGACTTCAGTGGTGACATTAGTCTGAGGGGAGAAAATGATATCACAAGAATGGAAACAAATGTGTTCTCTCACTCTGGTCATGAAGCTTTTAATTCCACACTTGGGGAAACAGCAGGATTTACTGGGGTCAGTTGTACTCCGCTGGGATATGTATTATTAAAGTGTGTATATATGTGCATATAAGTGTTACAGGGAAGAGTAGAAGGTCAGAACATACTTTGCAGTTTTATTGCATTGCATTCGATTTACCTTTTAAAACTTATTTGTTCTCAAAATCAGACATAAAACAACCCCCGTAGCACATGTATTTACTTGATAAATATTTAAATAGTTGCATTTAACCTTCAAGTACAGTATGTACAATTATTATGAGCAGCAATAGGAAAATAACCATGCCATTTTTGCCATTTAATAGTTACTTTTACTGTGTTCATTCCTGTTGGACCTAACGTACTTTAATTTTTATAATCATTTTAGGAACTTATTTTCAGGATGCTTTTCACAGAACTTGTCTTACAGTGCCGAGATGTTTATTTGTGCATGACACATGGCCTAGATCTCCTTTGACAGGTTTTTGTCTTGTATACCTTCTGCTGGATGGAAACTGGGCCTGACTCTCTTTTGTAGTGCAGCTGTGTTATGTTGCACTGCCAGGGTGCTGTGGTTTCAGAGTCAGCGTAGCCACCCACAGAGGGATAACTTTGCTAAAGGGATAGCCCTGGGACCTGGTGCTCACGTTCAGGCTGGAGAAGGGGACAAACGTTGTTGCAAAGGCTCTTCTTGGGTGCACCAGGGACCAGCCTGCTGAAAGCTTGCATTGGAATCAGCAATGCACAGAAATTACTTGAAAAACAACTTTCATACAGTCATGTTCTTCTCTTATCTTGTATTTTATTCTTGAAGGTGATAGCAAAAGTGTGAGCTTGTGTGTGCTGTTTTCAAATTCAGAGCCTGTTAAAATAATTCAATATATAAAATCACTTCTATGAACGTAAAGCTGTTTACACTCAGCTTACAAAAATGTATTCTCAAACTTCATGCTCATACCTTTAACAGTATATTAGAAATTAAGTAATAGTAACATAATATGAAATACCCACTACAGTTTTATTTAAGTTTTCTTTTTTAATTTAGAATAATACAGAAGGAACATAGTCATTTTAATGTACACGTTACTTAAGGCTGGACAAAGTTGAAAGAAAACATAATACCTATTAGATATATAAATGGCAGAAGAATCCCCTTGCTCTGTCCATATCCTGAGTTCTTTATGCTGCCTGCAGGATGTGAGAAAGGAAAATATAAAGAAATTTTATTTTTTTAATTTTTAAGGCTTTTTTTCTTTCTTCTTGGTCAGCTTACACTGATTGGATTGCAGACTGAAATTTCCATTTTAGCTGCTGTTGCTTTGAGTAAAACAATTACTTTTTATTAAAAATGTCAATTCAAATGATTATTTAAATCTGGCTTAAATTTAAAAAAAAGGAAGAAAACTTTTTGCTGGTTACTGTTGTTTTGCATGGGATTGTGCTATGGAAACTAGACATAATTTTATTGAATTGATTTTCTTTTAATTGGTATTAATGAAAATTACATGTGTATGTAAAGGGGAGGATACAATTCCTTAAGGGCCTTAAATTGTCCTGATGCACATGTGCAATTTCCATTACTCTTAATGGGAGTTGCATTTTTCTCAGTGGTGAGAAAGAACTCCTTGGGCCCAGATTGTGGATAACCATTGTGGAAATGGTAGCACAAAACTTTTTTGGCATGACCTTAGCAAGGGAGTATTTGCAGTGTTCAGAATGGGAGTCAGAGTCACAAGCCATGGTATAGGCAGGGCAACACCCCAGTTTCTTCACCTGGCTCGGCACATGTGCTTTGCAGAGCCCACTGCTTTCCTTTAAGTGCTCTGGCTCCCATTCCTGACCTCTTGAAAGGATTTTAGCAAGTCTGCTCTGAAGAAACACTCTAGCTAGACTCCTCATCTTTTAGAAACCACTGGTGAACCCTTAACGTGTATGAAACTGTAATTCCAGAATGAGTTATTTTCTTTTTTAAAACATTTTCTTAATATTTTAACCATCTTGGCAGTTACAATGAATTGTAACAGCAAACGTATAGAAACAATTAACCTAGTGTATGAACTTTGGGGTAAGGATAATTCAGCTCTTTATGCCCTTCCCATATGCCCATCATCAAATTCATGTCAAATTCATAATGTCCTTTTAGATCTCAGTAGATGTTAACTTTAATTCATCCAATATCACTATACTGCAGTGTTAATCCATTCAGAGTACATAGTTTAGTATTTTGATTTTAGTCTTCATTGCAGAGATATATAACTTGCCTGAATTAGGAAAAGAGAGTGTTTGGTCTCAGACAGGAAATGAAATATGTGTTTGCAGTCAGCCTTAAGGTGCAACTTCTTTGACCAGGAATGGCAGACTGGGAAACTCTAAATGGATGAAGAAAATAATGAAATTCATTATTATGACATTTCCTGGCAAGTTCCGTTTGTGAAATCAATGTTTTGATTTGATCTTTAGGTACTGTTCTGTTGTTTACAAGGAAAAAAAAAAAGATTTATGAAAAAATCTGATAAACATGATAATAGAGTGTGAAGATTTCTGAAGACATCTTTCTTTGTCCATAATTTTTTGTTTTGGTTGCTTATATTCTGCACTGACAGAAGTAAGGATAATTTAATCACAAAGGCTGCATTTCTAACTCCTTCTCCTAATTTTACTGTTTATGGAAATATATTCCTTGTTGCAGTAATATACATGCTGAAGTATCAGTATGTAGGGACAATGGAATGAGTTGAGGGATTTACTGATTTATTCTGAAATACTTTTTTCATAGTGTTTATGTAATAGAAGTTAGTATAGCATTAGAATTTCAGTCAGTCCAACCATTGGCAGTGATTTATAACCAGAGTTTTAAATGAAATTGGGAATTAGGGGAGAAACATTATTTTCTAGTCAAGTCAAGCAGCTGTGTTGTGGACAAGGGGTATTTCTTCTTGACTTATACCTAGTCTGCTTGCATCAGGAACTCCAGTCTGAAGGAGCTTATAATTTTAGCTGTAATTGCCATTTAAATTCCTTTCCTACCTGTTAAAATGAGAGGAAAATGTAAGAAAAACAGATGTTCTGATGTGTGGAGCCCAACAGATCCTCAGATCCCATGAAAGGTACCAGAAGTTCTTCCCTGACTGGATTGAAGAGCAAGAGTTTTTCTTTGCCTTTTTTTTTTTTCCCTTCCTTCTCTCTATGGTGCTATATTAAAATATTTACCTGTCTCACCAGTAAGCAATGAGGGCATTCTTTTGCTGGTGCATAATAAATGCTAGTGCTTTCAACTGTTACTTCTACCACTCCACTGAGAGCTGAGGAACTTTGCTGGGAGCCAGCTGTATTAGTTGTCTTCCTTACTGGTAGTAGTTTCCACCGTGGAGGTGTAGCCGCTTGGGTGCAGAGTAGATGAGCTGCTACTTTGCACTGGCATTGACATCCCAACCAGCCCCACTGCATCTGCTCCCTGTACATGCAGGGAGCGAGGCACGAGTCGGGCATGGCTGAATTCCTAGCCCCCTCCCAGGGGACTGGATACAAATTGTAATTTCTGTACCAAGATTTAAAAAGAGAGAGAGAGAAGGAATTGGCAATTGTTTGGTCTAAACTGTGTACAGAGATTCAGCGCAAGTATCAGAGAAAGAATGATTCAAAGTACAGCAATACGATAAAATATACACTGTGGGTTTACCAAAGGCAGATCTTTCCTATCTAACTTGATACCTGTCTTTAGTAAACTTGTTTAATACTTCTTTCTCTTGACAAAGGAAAATTTTTGGTTGGATTTCCAATGAACATCAAATAGGGAGCTGCTTTGAGAATTGGTTCAGTTACAGAGAGTAGTACAAGAACTCTGAGGTGGTAACACATTTGTTAAAGGGATGATAACAAAAAGTTACCTTTAAAAAGAAGTGGTGAGCCAAAAGGTAGAGGTGAAATTCCACAAGGAGTGATCTTGGTACCAGTTTTACTTATTGTTTCCAGTAAATTGCAGGAATAGTCCTTTGGAGTTTGTTGGCAATGTGAGCTATAGGGGTATTGTAAAAATCAAAACAGATTATCAAATAGTAAAAACTGGATGGCTTTTACAATAGGAATAATAGTAATGGGATGAGATCTGATAAGAACTGCAAGATCATGCAAATAGTGATTAATACTATGTTCACTATAAGGTCAAAGGTTTATTCATTGGAAATAAGTGTAAAATGATATGATTATTTTATTTGATCACCAGACTAAAAGCCTCATATAATCTCCAAGTATGACAAAATAAATAAAGGCAGTTTTAGGATGAACCAACCAAAGTACTTGCAGCAAAGGGATCTGTAAGTATTAATACTGTTGAAGTTTGCCCGAGTGAGACATCTGTCCATGTAGAATAGTGTCTACAGTTAGTGAAGCAAAAGATGTGAACGGAGATCTTCTAAAAGAAAAGATTACAATAATCTGACTGAAAATGAAGATGACCTGGCTTTTTGTTTGTTTTGGGGGGTTTGGTGTTTTTTTGTGGGTTTTTTTGTTTGTTTTTCTTTTGGCAGATGGATAAATTGGAAAAAAGTGACCACGAAGAAAGATTTTTAAATTTTTAGAGGAGTGGGGTTTTGGAACAGCCTACCTGTAGAAGCAGTGGACACAATTAAAACATAAATTTCAAAAGTGGATTGTGCAATGCATGTGACTCAACTTGACACAAAAAAATCCTTGACAGCTTACTGCAGTCATTGCAGTATGCCCCATAGAGATCGCAATGAAAATGGAGTGCCTGCTAAGTACAGTTTCATGCATGTCCATGCAGGTGACCCAAAGCTGCATTCTGTTTTTTCTGCAGCAGTTTCCTTAAAATAGGATTCTGCAGTTTGAGGCTTAAGGACGAAAAGGGTTGGTGTCTTAGAAAACAAGTAAACATAAAAACATTAATTGGAAGTCATTCAGGAAAATAAGTTGTGTGCCATTGAGCCGGTGGAATTATCCTGCTGAAGTCATGGAAAAGTAAATAAATGAAGATTGACTGCAAGAGGCAATACTTAATATGATACCAATATTCAGAATGGAAAAAAAGATGCTCACAGGTGAGCTCAGCTTAGTAAAATTATGCAAGCCGTTTGTGAGACGGAATTGTAGGCACTGTCTATAATGTAAATGAAAACCAGTGAACAGAGAATGAATCTGGTTATACTAAATTTATAGGGTTTTGTCATGGTTTTGCAGACATGAATGGATAAAGAAACCCATGAAGTGACACAGAGGTAAGAAAAAATATGACCAGGATGAAAAATTAAGTTTTCTGAAGAAAACTTGACTGGATAGCCATATGGAAAAGTAGTCTGAAATACAGATATCAGAAATACCCAGTGTTCAGAAGACTCTTGAAACGGAATATCATCAAAGTGTTTGGTTGCTAACCTTCACGGTGCTGTGTCGTTGGCAAAAGTAAAGTCAAATTCTAACTCAGCTTTAGATGCATCCAGACATTCACTAAACACAATTTACTGAGCACTGTTGAAACATCCCTTCCTACTTTTGTTCATTGCTGGGTAACAGAAGTTGTGCTCAGTGAAGAAGAGACGGTTATTACTGCAATGTGTTTGATAAATGGAAGGGAAATATTTATTTAGATATGGACAGTTGGAACAAAGACAGCCTGTCAAATACTGACAGACACTGACAGCTTATAAACATACGAAAATAGGGTGCTTGAATGAGGTTGGGAATATGTGGATTTGTGGTAAAATAGAGGAGGATTAAGGAAAATTTAAACTGAATATAAGAGTTCAGTATTAGTTCTTGTTAATAGCTTTCATTAACAAAGATGTTGGGACAGCAGCGAGAATGCTGTAGTGAAGCCTGCAAAATACTTTCATTTGTGCCCTTCTTTTTTCATTCATTCATAACGTTTCAAAAAACTTTTGTGTACTGAAATATTCCAGGCTTATTCTCTGCAAGTAGTTTGATTGAAATCAGTTCAACCATTTATGAGTTACAGAAGTCAGAAAATTAGTGTTCCTATTGCAGAGTGAGTCATGCATTCTTTTTGATCATAATTTTGGTTTGTTGGTTTTTTTTTTTCCTTTCAAAAGCAACTCAGACTGTGACTCATGGTATATTAACACAGCCCATCAAGGACTAAAATTGGAAGATGGAAACTCGGTTGAATGATACATAGGCCATTCAAAAAATGACTTCAGAGCATGTTCAGTTAGCCCCTGCTGGGAAGTCTGCTACTATTTAAGAACAACTTGCCCCATCAGGCCTCTGAACCATTGCAATATGGGGATTTTTCACCTATGTTTTCTGACCAGAGCTAGCACTAGAGCCATATTGCAGCTTCTGCTTATTGCAGTGGTCCAAAATTTTGTCTGTGATTTTATCATCAGCAACAGAATGAGATGGCCATGCTTAAAAAGAGAAAAAAGATCCTGTGGCAGAAATGATAAATTTTATTATTATTACATTGTAAAATACATACAATTTCTGAGAATACCTTTCATTTTTATTTTGTATTTTCATTCTATGTCACTGTATCTTTTGATAAAAGGATAATGAAATCCCCATGTAAGTAAGAATGCTGCTCCCATTAAGAAGTTACTTGGTTAAACTGTTTTACCAGAAAAAGTATTAGAAGTCTGATGTTACCATTAGAACAGTTCTCAAAACCTGTATTTACCTTCTGTCTTTTCTTTGGTTACCACACCTTGTCCCTGTAACGTGAGTATTTTGTAGTTACTTTGTAATAAGGACATCTGTGTTTTGCTTTTATGGCATGGGAGGAATACACGGGTATACCAGGGAAGATGAAGGCCAGGCTAGAACTGACCCTAGCAACTTAATTCACCTGCGTTATTATGGCATTGGGTACTTGCATATGGGTTGTTGAGTTTACTCTTGGGAGAAGATGATGTTCAGAAGAGGCCACAGGCCTCAGGAATTGTCCTTGCAGGCTGGATATGCCCTACAAGCAGTTTGGACTGTCTGGGTCATCAGTCCCCACTGAGGTACAGGTTTGTTGCAGTCAGAAGGAATTGATTTGTTTGGCTGTTCTGTAGCATCCTTTCCGCATTATTTCTCAGACCTTCAAATGCTGTTATGTATAGCATCCATAATGCCCTACTGATGGCATTACTATCTCTCATTCTGGGAGCTCATACCCACCTACCTTCTCTTTAGTTCTTGGAGAAATTTTTGGGGAGCTAATTTGTCAAGCAGATAAACAGGAAATTGGTCTGTGGGTGTTAAGTCTGGATATGCGGAATAGCTATTGATATTGCTGTGGTCAGAGCCTCAGTAGCTGTCCAGAGCTTGGCTGATCTCCCAGGTCTGAAAGAAGATAGAAAACTGGAGATGAGCAAATCACATGTGCCCAAGGACACAGGTGTGAGGTCACAGCAATGTTTCTCTGGAGGGATTTACAACGTTCCCTTCCCATACGTAAGAAGAATCTTTCAAAGGGGCAGCATGAAGCTTTTCTGTGGAAGCATTTTGCAGTGCAGCATTTATTAAATATGCATCTCAATTTTAAAGCTGTTTAGACAAAAGCTTTATCGGGGTGTAAACATAAACCTGTACATAACAGTCTAAAACTTGCTCCCAGTTACATGAGTTGTTGTTTATTCTGTTGACTTCAATCAGCAAACGAAAGCAAAATGTACTCCTTAATCCCGAGAAAGATGTAGTGTTAATAGCAAGAATTATTTTGTTTGGTAAGGATGATACAGCCAGATTTTAAATTTTATCAGTTGTTCTCTAGAACATGTTCTCTATGACATTTGTTCAAAACAAATTGTATCACTGCCAGCACTTTGAGACCAACAGGAAGCAACTCCTGCAACAAGGCTTTTGTATATTCATCAGCTGCTGTATATTACATACTCCAAATTGTATGAAAAAATGGGGATCTCTGATAACACACATTTTGAAGAGGGATTTACATTTAATAAATGTTTACAAGTATTTTCATAAACTCAGCTTATGACAGTGTTGGCTTCATGTGATTGATTACTCAAATGTTGCCTTTCCTCAAATATAGATTGTGCAGTTGTCTCTAGGAGTTATTTATATTTCCTTGTATTTATGATCTGCAAGGCAGCTTAGTTATTAACATTAGTTATAGCTATTTCTGTAGATATTTATCTGAACCACAAGTTTTTGACACATTTCTGTTTCTTTAACAAGCAAAGCATATCTACAGCTATAAAAATGTTCTCTTATACAGAAAAATATATGTCTGATACAGCTATTACCTAGAAATACTCTAGTGAAGATGTAGTTTTGATTTCCAGTAGAAAAAGTGTAGGTATGCAAACAAAATGCCACTGTAGTAACATTAAAGAAAAATTAATTGGTTGTTGTTGTTGTTTTTTTTTTCCTTCTGAATAGAGAATTTTTTATTACAGGTAGTCTTCACCCTTCTCCACACTTCACGGTCTTCTTTGGGGTGGCAGGGTATTGCCAAATATTTTACTGAAAATAATTTAGTCTTAAGTAATATTTTAAAGTTATTATTGAACTTACCTGTTGTGAATTAAATAACTTCGTTACACAATAGGTGTATCCATGTTACCTAGTTCAGGTTTAAAAATATTATTGTTGTGATATTCTAAGTAAAAGTCAAGTCTTACCTGAATGTGACACAAGGGCAATATGCAGTGATCAGGGTGTTGTGTAAAGCAATTGGACCCCATGACCAAGATTAATGAAACTCACATGGGTTTTAATTAGTGCAGCTGCAGTCATCAATTATCTAGAGAACACAAATATTGTTATATTTTGGGAAATTCTTGATTTATTTTATTCTATTGGCCAGTAGATTTAGATGAATGAGTTCTCATCATAAACATTCTGAGAAAAACTGCCTGAGGCCATGGTTTATTATTTAGGACACAATCAGTAAGAGTGAGTGCTACTGAAGAAAACATTGTAAACTGGTCTCAGTATTAATTTGGAGAATTTGCTGAAATGTGTGGCCTTGTATGGGTCGTCAAAAACATTAGAGCATCTCAAACAAAATACAGAACAATCTGTCAGGCGGGGAATGCGCAAGTATTATTGTCCAGCAGCTGATCCATAACAGAGTGTCAGTGCATGTACACTTAAAGCAAGTATCAACAACATTTAATTTGACACATAATGTGGTCTTCTTTTATTATCTTTTAAGTGCATGTCTTAGAATGCTGAAGACTGGACGACAAGCAAGTAGGGGGAAAAGAGCTGAAACATGACAACCCTTTGCAAGTCTGAAAAAAAAATCACAATCTAGACCTTTTCAGAGGTATATGCATTTTCAAGGCAACTATTTAAAATAGATGCAGGGAAAAAGAACAGGAGGAAGAAGGAAACTTGATTAAAAATTCCTTACTATAATTTCTTTTGAAAATGTTGTTTCTCTTAATGTGATCTGAAACCTGTATACAAACATTTAAAATAAATTAATGAGTGTTAACCGCAAAAAAATATCTGCAGCTGTCATTTAAATGCAGAAAAGGACACAACTAAGTAGTATGGATTTTTCAAGAAGTTAAATGATAGTTTGCCCACATGTACTTTTTTTGTGAATGTTCGACTATAATTTGCATTTGTCTATTCTACTCCATTAAAAACAAGTTAGATATACAATGCTGCTCAGATCCCTGCTTTTATTTTTCATCCAACCAAACTGCTAAACAAGGTGGTATGAACAAGAAATAAAGAGAACATTAAAATTAATTTACTCTGAACAGAAGAATGGTTCAAACAGCTGCACCTCAGTGACCTAATTTAAAGCCTTTTTTTTTTTCTTTTTTCCTGTTTTCATCCTTTCCTCCCTCTTCCTGTTTCCTCCTATTGAAATGATTAGTTAAATTCCAGGTCAACATAGTTCTAGAGAAGATTATTACTTTTGTTGGGGCATAGCCCCGTTGTCCCTTGAAAGAAAACATGTTTACATACTGCCAGCATGCTAGAGTGCAGACTGTCTTGTTACCCAGCCTGCACAGCAGGGCACATGTATCTGATGTCCTTATTTCTCACTGGTAGCTGTCACACTGACAATTGGAAAATGCTGTAATTTCCTTAGTTTGCATTATTTTTATATCCCCTATTGTTTTTACACATGACCTTTACCTCTCCGTTCTCCAATTAGCAGAGTGAAAGCCATTGTTCATTGAGTTGGAGGTCTTCGTGCCCAAGGGAGCAAAATGTGTTTTCTGTGTATGCTGTTGTGGGTGGTGAGGATTCTTTATTACTAAAGAAATAAACCTTCATCTTAACCTTTGTTTGATTAAAGTAACCCCAGACATCACCAAGTTTGATCAGGAACTTCCATCAGCTTGTGAGTAATGGTTGTACTAGCTTTAACTAGAGATCAGCGAACATTTATGTACACGGTTATGAACTGTGTTGGCCCATTATAAAACACACAATGGTTAACTAGTTTAACTAAAGATTTCTCCTAGGTTTTTCAGCTTTCTTTGAATCTGCATTTCTTAGCTAATAGAGAGACTGGGCAATCATTATAATTGCATCAATTGTATTAGCTAAAGCAGTTAAGAAATGATACAAAACGCCATAATATCAGACAATAGTTCAGACAGTAGCAGAAATGTAAATCAAACACATGGCATTGCAGTCATCAAGGAGTAATGAATCTGGCTAACTTGAGGTTATAAGCTGTTAGAAAGACAGATCTTTTATTTTGTGGTCAAAGCAGATGGTTTCAATCTTGATACAAACTATCATTCCTTATGCTGCTCTTTATTTCCTTCCTACCAGTGATGTATACCAGCAGTATCACAGGGCTGATTGTGTAAGTTTAACCAAATGCTTGTACAGTAAGTTTGAAAAAATATTATCTTGTTCCTCCATTTTCAAATAATGATAGTTCAGCAGTTCAGAATAACTGTGAAGATGTAATTTACTGCTAGAGCATTGCCTCTTGTAGATACCTAACTCTGACACATACAAATTCAAAACCTAACATGAAAGTCATAATTTTGAAGTTATCTAATTTATCTAGAGTTTGGCCAGCTGTAAGTCTTTATGCCATTGTAATCAGAGCTTCTAATAGTTGTTATGTTGTTATCAATTCAAAGCTTTGCTTCGTTTTTGTTCAAGATTATATGAATTTTTTTGATCATGAATAGGATTTTTCATATTGAGCTTTTGAAAACATTGGGTACTCTTCATAGCTTTGTTGTTAATTATTATTAATAAACTATTACTTCAAGTCCAATCCTTATTTGTCAATAACAAGTTCCAATCTCCTGGTACTCTCTCAGTAAACTAAGAATACTGGTTTAATCACTGTAATGAATTTCTCTTGCATTAGTATTACTTAGTTATTTGATCTAACTTGTAGAGATACCTGTGGCTAAACTTCCTAGTAGGACTTTCAAGCAGGTGAGAATTTCAGGAAGTTTTAGCTGAGATTTGTTGTCCCTGGAAAATATGTAATTCGGCTTACAAACTCGTCCCTTGGGTCAAAAGTATGTGTGCAGGGAACGTTTTCCTGCACATTTGTGAGAGCTGACATGAGGATAGGACAGCTCAGCTTCACAACTGCAATAACCAATTTCATTAAATAAAGAGTTTGTTTGCATGATTCACTCATAGTGTTGAGACAGCTATATTCCTAATCTCTTTTTGGATTTTGTATCAGTCTCCCTAGATAGATTTTAAAACACAGCATTAATAGGGTGATTGTCAGTGACAAGACTGAAGCTCTTATCAGGCAGGGGCTGCTCATGCTAGTCAGGTGACAAAGCTACTGCTCAGTCTTTCTCTCCTGGATATTTTTGTTTCAGGAACAACATGTTGAACAAAACCTGGTAGTTTTATCAGTTGTTCTGCTGGCTTTTGCTCTGTGATCCTCTAAGCAAAATTTGAGTGGAGCCCATAGAATGTGCCCGCGACTCTGGGCATGTGCTCTTTTTGTTCTTAACTTTTGGCTTAGATTGATGTTTACATAGGACATACCAAACCACCTCTGGCTGTGTTTGCTGTAGATCCACTGGAGCTACTGACATTCTGGTTTCACGTGTTTTTAGTGGCTACTTTTGATCTCTGCTGTCCTTGACCAGGTTTGTGAAACTGTATGCTTGCTTCAACCATCCACACTTCTGGCTGTTTACAGAAATGGCCTTAACTTCAGATAGACTTGAACACAATCCCTTTTCAGTTGTTCCCCAAATATATGATATATGAAGTATTTTTTTGATCAAGTATCTTTAACAACTGTTAGTGATCATACAAAGCAACAGCATCATGTCCATACCAATATTTTTTTTTCAAACCGGAGTCATAAAATTGTGAGGATTGCTACATGTGTCAAAGTACTCTGTACGTCTGTTAGTCATTCATTTTCAAAGGCTTTACAGCCTTGTGATTTTACGGTCTTCCAATATTTAAACTTATATTTGATCTTCTATTTGTTTTTCTTAGACTTCTGAATACAATACCTTATCTTAAAAAGTCTTGGTTTGTATTCAACATGCTTATTTTTTATGGTGCTATATGATACTGCACTATGTTTTTGTTTTTTTCTAAGTCAAGTTAGTTTGTAAGTGTAAAATTGTGTCTTATTGGTTATATTTAGAATAAATCTAGCAAGTTATTAAAACTTTATGGTCAACTTGGCTAAAAATGGGTCAGCTTTCTTATAGAATGTTTTCAATATAATATTTTTTTTCTGATGTAGCTTCTTAAATCTTAATTAACATATTTTCAAGTTACTTTGTATAGCAATAGTGTACCTTATGCTGCTATTTCAAGTATTACAGCTTGATGTAATGTAACTTCATTATGAATTCATACATCTAAAATGCATGGAAGATAAGAAATTACAGTGCAACTTCATGCATTGATTCTAGTTATTCTGTTATTCTATGATAGCTAGCTAGCTCTTTCAATTACTTAGTCTGTGTCTGTGGTTTGGAAAAGAGAATTCCTACATTTTCTGAAATTTTAGGTCTGAATTGTGGCCCATATTTGGCCAATATGAAGTTATCTCTTTTTTCTGTTTTCATTTTTTTGGGGTATTCACAGATCGTTCTATCTCACCAGTCTGAACATCTGTCAGTATTATACTTTCATGCACAGAACCTATACCTGAGGAGGAAATAAAACCAACCAAATAAAATACAAAACCCAAACCTGGAATTCAGCATCAGTATTGACTGTGTAGCGTGACAGGACATTGCATGCCTTCTCTACCACAATAACCTCTTGACTCTAATGGCTTGCTTCCTGCTTGCAAGAGCCTCCTGCCTTTAGTTTAGTTTTGGTTACCTGAGGGTTCGTGTTCTGTATGTTATGGGTTATATGCAGGAAAATACAAAATTTGTAAATAGAAAAAACAAAATATATCCTTTCCTTGGAATCGCTTAAGTAGCTTATTTTTGCCATTTTGGAAGAGAGGAACAAATTTTCTGAGTGCTTGTTTGCCGATTTCCTTTTTGTAACCTGTCTATATACAAAAATATGCTTGAGGAAAAAGCTAACACAAAGAGTATTTGCATGTGGGAAGATGTTCTGTGGAGTTGTTCAGCTCTTTGCAAAGTCTAATATGTCTTATTCATTGTCACGCTGCTGTTTTGTTCTAAAGTTGTATTTTGTGATTGTGGAAGAAAATTGTTGCGGTGGGTCACTGTTATGAAAAGTCAAAAAGGGCTCATGTGTTGATGGTTTTTGAATATCAAGACAAGGACTTGAATTTTATTAGTAAAGTAATGGAAACCACTCTACAGTTGCTGTGTCTTATGCAGCTGGCACCTGGACTTATGAGTTGTGTACAGCTGAAAGCTTATTCTGATTTTGGCATTTTTATTTTCTTAGCTGAGCTGTGATTCCACAGAAAGAAAACTTTGTTGACGTTTCTCAAAGTGGTACAATAAAACCTTTATTTTAAACTGTAGTCATGTTAGCTTTAGAAGTCAACTTTAGAGATGTTACAAGTTATGGAGGGCCTGATGTGCTCAATACTTTGCAGGAAGAATTCCTAGAAAAAAGAAGGCATCTCCTATAAATAGCAGTGATGTTGTAGGTTATCTTATTCCTTAACTTACCAGACACAATTAGTATGCTGGTTTTGTCTTCAAGCAACTGGGCATCTTGATTTCTGGTCAGGTGCTAGGTGTAACCATGCTCTCTAATGCAGTTAAGTAACAGAAATATAAGGGTTGCTTTTTGTAAGCTTTGCTTCTGGAATCCAATGGAGCAAAATATGAAACTGCAATTTCTTTGCAGAAGAATTAGATGGATGGAAGTTGTTAGAGGCACAGCATATCAGGTGCTCTAATCTTTGAACAGCCTTTATGGTGGAGCTGGTAGTGGTGCTGCAACGCACAAATTTGTCTTTATGGAGGGTACTTTTCATTATTTTGTGATTAAAAGCAGTGCTTTGTGCTTCCTTTTTACTACAAGAATAGTGCCGAGAGATTCAGATAGTACTGGAAGATGAATGCAGCCAAGTTCTTATTCTGTGTCCAGCTGTGGTCCTTGGAAATTTCAGGTCACTGTGGTAGAAGGCAAGAGTAAAGACATTTGTGCACATGCAGTTGTAAAGTAAGCTATTCTGAAACAGATGCCTTATTAACTGAAAGAGGGTAGATTTAGATTAGATATGAGGAAGAATTTCTTTCCTGTGAGGGTGGTCAGACACTGGAATAGGTTGCCCAAGGAAGTTGTGGATGGCCCTTCTCTGGAATTGTTCAAGGCCAGGTTGGATGAGGCTTTGAGCAACCTGGTCTTGTGGAAGGTGTCCGTGCTCAACCCAAACCATTCTATGACAAAGAACATTCAATCACTTCTCACACAGCCACCACTTTTAGCTGGCAAGAAGGCGATTTGGTTGGTAGACATGGAGGATTCAGAATTGCTCAGTTTCCCAGAGAATGGAGCTTGGTTTCTTAGAAATTTTATATCAGGAGTCTTTAATATATAACTCAAAGTGTATCCTCCACTCCAATGCTATCTAGCACATGTTCACCCACTTCCAAAGATTATGAAATTTATGGCTTTGCCATAGGACGTTAGAGGTTTGAAGTGGAGCCTGTGAAGGAATCACAGAATCACAGAATAGTAGGGGTTGGAAGGGACCTCAGGAGATCATCTAGTCCAACTCTTCTGCCAAAGCAAGTTCCCTACAGCAGGTTGCACAGGAAAGTGTCCAGGTGGGTTTTGAACATCTCCAGAGGTGGAGACTCCACAACCTCTCTGGGCAGCACTTGAATACAAGTGCTCCAACACCCTCACAGTAACAAAGTTTTTCCTTAGGTTTGTGTGAAACTTCCGGTGTCCCAGTTTTTGCCCATTGCCCCTTGTCCTGCTACATGGTGTTTTGTAGCTGAACACATGCAGCTTTGTTGCCCTACTGCACACCAAAATCAGCGTGATGGTCAATCAGATTTAATATTACCTGTTGTTTTTTTTTTTTTATTTCAATTGCAACATGATAAATTAGTGCCCAAATGCAGGTCAAACACATGTGCTCGCATTTATGTTCTTCTCTCTCAATACTTCCATTGAGGCTGCAAAGATATAATTGAGAGAGGAAGTCTCATATTAGAGCAAACATAGGTAGTGCATCCTCTTATAATGTTTGATATCCAGGAAAGACAGACTAGTGCTCCAAATCATTGGTTTGAAATAACATAAAGGCAGCAAGTTATTTAAAGGAAAGTGATTTCTTGGAACAAGACTTTTGTTTAATTTCCCTTACATAGGAGCATTCCACAAGTGTCTGTAGTGCAGTTTAGAGCTTGTACTCTGAAGTGGTAGGCATCCTTGGTGAATAAGATTTTTATTTTTTTTTTCCTTTCTGGGGAGATTTTTTTCTGTTTTTCCATGTGGGGGAAAAACAAAAACAAACAAAAAAATCCTTGCCATTTTTAATATTTGTTTTTGCAATATTTGGATACAAAATGCGATGTTATATTATAATCTTCTCTTGGATTTTATTTGGCTTAATAAGACCTCAAGATGAACAAAAAGACAGTAGCAGCCTTTTTCCCCCTGAAGTGATATCTAATGGTATAGTAATATTCTTCCATTTCATAAACTTGAACACAGCCTGAATTAAATGTGTTGCTGCATATTTGCTACTGATGTGCAAAAATATTACAAGAAGGAGCAAGAAGAAATTTTGAGTTTTAATTGATCTTAAAATTCCATTTCATTCAGTTTGATACAGCCTTCTTAATGTAAGAAATCCAGAGAAATGCTGTATTATCACTTTGTCAGAGGGTCTGACAAGATTCCAAACAATAAATTATTCTCCTCCATTTATTGCACCTAAATGTTGGCTTGATTAGAACTTTTTTCCTCCAACCCATGAATACAATTGTTTCTATACTACTTGTTTTATTCTGTTGAAGAAAGAGAAATAAAGGCAATCCTGTTTCCTCTCCCAAATTATCATAAATATTGGAGATGCAGATTTTTCTTAGATCATTAGCATATCATGCTGCGACCCACACCAGAATGTACCATTAACAAAGCAGCCTTCATGTAATTAATGTAAATAATATGGAACTACAGCATGAGTAACCCAGTCAGCCTTGGCAAAAAGCATTTGTCATAACGCATCATCTAAGGAGCTCGGCCTCAATTCAAATTAAACTTCATGGGTTTGCCCCTTTATTTTTTCCTCTAAAGCTATAAATTTCTGTGAAACATGCACCTATATAGGAGAAGAAAGCAATCCAGAAAGCTGAAATTAAAATTTCATTATTTACTGTGCTTCTGCTGCAAAGGACAATTAGTATCTTCATAAGGCTGGAAATGTAGATACTAGGAATGCAGCTGAGGGGTTTTTTTGCTGCACTTAAAAGTGTTTTCTGGCCTCTGCTGCTGCCAGAAAATCTAAAGTATGGTGTTATGTCTGCCATTTGCTTCTATTGCCCTCTGACTCCAAAACACAGAGGAGCATTGTAAATTTTTCATGAAGAGGTTTCAGTCTGTAAAACAGCAAACAGGAATAATGTTTTAAATGCAATCATTGTCAAGCCTGAACAATGTAATTTATCAAGAGAGCAGTTTGTACTATATAATAAGTTTCATATATTAATACAATTTTTCATCTGATGTCAGGCTTCTGATTTATGAATAGCCCATGATCTAAGGTGATCATTGAATTATAATTCAAGTAATAAGAAGCCGGGAACAAGACACTGCAACTGCTACCCTGCATTAGCTTACATGCCACCAAGCCAATTTACTAAACAACCGTGGGCTAAATGATACAGTTTTTCTAATTCAAAGAAGGCACTCGTTAATTAGATAAAGGCTAAAGCTCTCATTATTTTTAAATGATTTAAGAACGAGTAAAGATCTTACAGCTTATACTGCAGCTCTAATAGTTCTCTGCTTACTGCCTTGTAATAAGAGTATTAAAGACAGATGGCCCATGCTGATTTAAACCAATTACAACATTTAATGTATACTAGTAGGAATGACTATTCATAGGCACATCAGATGTTAATATTCTACATGTTACAGATAGTTAAAACTCCACTTATTAATGTGATTTATGAGTAATTTGTTTCATTTTGCCAATTTTTTTCTTTTTTTTTTCTTTTTTATTTTTTTGGTAATCAGTTTCAGATATATAGGATTAGGATACTTTTTAGCAACTGCAACTTCCTAGAAACTAGACTCTTCACAAAACCAGACTAACAAAAACCTTCCTATTGTGTATGTTTCCACATCATTTTAAATGGCAGATAGGTATTTGAAGTCAGAAAAAAAGTACCAGATTCTATATCGCTTATGCTCCTGAAAAGTATCGCTGGCAATCAACATATACATCTCAGCTGCTGAAAAAAAAATCCAGAGCATTTCTCAGTTCCATAGCCTTCAAGCTTCTCTCCTCTCCTTCTTTTCTCTCCTCTCCTCTCCTTCTTTTCTCTCCTCTCCTTCTTTTCCCTTCTCTCAATTAAACTTTCAAATAACATACACTGAGCCTTTACTCCATAAGTTAACAAGACTAAAATAATCAGGTCATCAAGTGCTTCAGTTTCTTTTGGTTAAATCAGTTTGACCAAGTGTAACATAATTTCTGCTACATATACTTCAAGTTTGAAATTCTATTTGTATTGATGTGTCTGGTTTGTGGCACCATTATGTGCCATTATTTCTTCTGCGAGAGCAAGAACAACATCTTCAAGCATAGCTCCATCTTTTCTCTCTTCTCTTCCAGGACTACCACTCATACCCTTAACATCCTTCTCTGATCATGAACTCTCCTTCTCCTACTTCTGAACTGTCTGTAAATCTTCCTATTCCCTTTTCTTCAGCACTGTTGAGATCTGTCTTTGCCTCTCCAACTTCCCTGATAAAATTTGTATTACTGCCTTCCTATCTACACATCTTAACTGTGGCAGATCTCTTGCCTGTTCCCTGGCTGACTTCGGTGCTCCACTTGTCAACGTGCCCCTGACATGCCAGGAGTACGGTGGCCTTCCCCCGTGAGGGCTCCCTGGACTGCTTTGAGTTCTGGTTCACAATGCTTTCCTTCCTTTGTGTCAATCCCCTCTGTGCTTCCATGTACTTCAGGGATCTTGTTTCCCTTTAGCCTCTTCCTGATTCCCTTCATGGGGCTGCCCTCTCCTCCTGCCCCACCACAGCATCTGCCTACAGCAGCTCCCGTGCCTTGAAGCAGCCTCCTGTATATCTCCAGCTCTCTTGCATCCTTCTTTGCTGCCAGGGTCTGCTATTTTTCTCCTTTCCAGTCTTCTGCATAGATTGAGGAATAGATATTTTATGAATGTTACTGTGAGAGGGGAAAATATTTTTTGCAGGTGAATCACAGTCCTAGATCTCATGGCTCCTAACAGTAAGAAAATTCTGGACCCCAAATTAGCACTAGGCTTTGTGGTATTCCTTACCTTGACAAACCAGATGGACTTACATTTGGTATCAAAATGCTCTCCTGCCCTTTCCCGTCCCCCAAGCCTGTACATAGCCCAATTTTCCATATTGTGTTAATTCCAGTATTTTAGAACATCAATTGACTGAGCAATGCTATGACTAATAATACCATGCTCTTTCAGTGCAAACTGTTAAGCAGTAGCAGCAAATATTAGACATTTCTCCACAGTTCTTTTTTCCCCCATGTTTGTTTTAGAGTCCCAACAAGATGTGTTATTAATGGACTCTGAGTAGAGCAAGTTATTTGTTATGGTAACTTTTTGACCTATTTAATAAGTACTTAAAGGAGTGTAGTGCAGTTTTTATTGTACTCTGCTGTGTACAGTTATGAAGTGTGGTACATAATAAAATAAAAGCAATAATGTGGATATTTCAGAGGGATCCATCAGAGCAGACCTGCAGCAACATATTTCATCTGGTTTGTCTGGCTATGAAGCCTTGCAAGTTATAGCTGAAATAACTAGGAACAATATTGTGGTTATGACTTGCGATTGTTTACCACTGTAAACAGCACAGTTATTATGTGTTTACCCTTTTCGGTGCTCAGAACCATTTTTTAAATAAGTTCATTAACACCTGCATACATTTCGCTGTGAAAAATGGCATGTCTTTTACATGCTCATACCTAAAAATATTTGAGTCAACTAGCAACAGTAAAATGCATCTAATTTAAAGCATAATTTTATTGAGGTATGATTTGGAAAAGCAGAATTATTAAAAAAGACTAACAGTTGCACAGCTAATACAGAGCATACAGAAGGTTATGAAGATCCTTTATATGACAGTTTCCAAGTTTAATTTGGAAGGGCAACTGCAGACTTGGACAATGTAGCTATTATATGAATTCCTGAGACCCACTCATGAAAAAGGTGCCTTTTTATGGCGGGGAGGAGTAGTTAGCTGTTACTTGTGGGAGACTGGGTGTTTGTTCTTCTTTGATTTTTCAGTTTGTTTTGGTTTTCTTCTTTGTCTTTTTTTGAGGTTTGGTTTTGTTTTGTTTCTCCTCCCAGATGTGGTCATTGTGTTCATTGAAAATATGAGTCATCTAAAATCTTTATTTAAATGCTCAAAGAAGACAGTTTTCACTGTGTTGGGGGATCTAAGTTTGGGGTCATTGTTGGTAAATTTTTACTGAAGAATTTTTCATTTTCTTAATATTCTTGTGGATACAAGTTTTGTAACGTCCTGAATTCAAGAGAAAAACCAACTGATTGGACCTCCAGGAAGTGCCCTGATGATAATCAGCTGCGTGTGCAAGGCAGAAAGGCTGATAGTCAGAAATTGCTCTTTAAGCTAAGACAGACTGTCAGTCTTTAGGAATGGTGGGGAATGGCCTATTTATGTAATCAGATACTAAAGCTGGGAAGAAGCTGTCAGGCACATTCTTGTTGTGTAAGCAGCAGGCAAACTGTGCTTTATCTGACAGACAGTGTGTAAATCTGTCCATGCAAAAATCCAAATGTTTAGTTTGCTTCTAGTCACTGTAATAATCTGCTTATTTTCTTTTGCTAGAGCGATGACATCATTTAGCAGAATGCACCACAGACAGGAGTCCTAGATAAGGCTCTGTTACTGTCAGTCATTCACTCCTTGATTGGCAAGGAGATAAATAGGAATTTACTAGAGGTTTGCTTCCAGCTAAAAGAGCAGACAACACCCTGGGATAAGTATATGAAGAGGAAGTGTGCTTAGCACCCTCAGTCTTACAGCTTGGAAAAATGTCTAGAAATAAGAGTCTTTCAAAATCCAATGTTAAAATTTGGTATTTTATTAGCGATAGCTGAGTAGTCTTCCTGAATGGAGAAGTACTTGGATTAATTGATAACAAAAGCAGTTGCCAGAGAGTAGAAGAAAAACCTGTGCGTGTGTTCTGGGTATCTGTATTAGTTTTACTGACACAATGTCTGAGAAGGAGATTTGTTTTTTTCTGAAATTTTAAGAGACTGGTAATGGTTTATCACTGATGACACTGTTATATCCTGATGGTTCATCAGACCAGCCCTGACATGGAAAAATATCCTGGTTTTTAGGTCAACTATGGTTGGATCTACAGTATTTCTCTTATGGAAATTATTATTCAAGAGTAGTTTCAGTTATTCTGTAGCCAATAATAGGCAGTCCATGATCTAAACTTACCAAATACTTTTTTGTTGCTGGCAAGGGCATATTTTGGTATGGACAGACTGAAAAGAAAACTTAAAAAGGAAACTACAGTATAATAGTTAGTCTAATCTTTTAAAATCATATTTAATCTCCTAAATTTTCTGGTTTCATTTAATTTTAAAGGCTAATAAAATATGATTGAAATACATCTGAAATGTAGTTTAATAAAAGTAATCTGCTGTACTGAAAATCTACTGTTTTGTCAATCTGAAGATTTAGGATGAAACCATGCAAAATGGAAATACTTATTTGGATCTTAGACTTCATAGTTCTTGTAATTTAAAAATAATACTGAAACTTCTTTAAAATTCATTGGAAGGATCTTAAAAGAATTAATCTCCAGGTCATAAGAAGGTAAGATATAACAGGAACATGACCTACTAGGGGAACATGCCTGACAGAAGAATATGTTTCTGTGCATAAAGTCAATTGTTCATTTTCCTATTGTTTCCCTAATGATAGAGACCATAAATAAACAGCTGTTAAAAGCATAATGATTTGTGCAACAATGCTCTGATCCTCTTGTATTTATATTTAGAAGAACAACTGCATTTTGAAATAGTAAATTGGCTTACGAATCATAACCTTGAATGATACTACCTTAATTAAAAATATATGCATATCTTGGTAATGTTGTGCACCTTCTCCATTTAAAAATAGGAAGACAACAACAATTAAGCACTTTCCATATGCTAATTTTTGTTTAATTTCAAAGAGTCAACCTTCTGAGAAGAAAGCTTCTGCTGGTACATTAGTGGTAAACGTTACATTAAAATAATGATAAATACTTTATAATACTCCCAAATAGACTTTTTTCCTGTTGAATCCTGGGGTGCTTTCTACAGAAATCTCAGTATATTTTTAATGAGACTGTACATCAGTTTGCATGCTGTAGTTTAGACATATCGGCTTTAATTATTTTTGAATGTGCAGTTTTTACAGTAGACAGAATATATATGATTTAAGACTCACCACAGCACTCTGAGTATTACTTGGCATTTTAGCAAAATGTGTGATATTAAAAAGACCATGAAATTTAGCTGGATTTTCATTATTTTCTCAGTCATATAATATTCCTCTTTGCTCTCGATTCTTCTATTCCACATGTGCAACATTTTGCATGTTACGTTAAAACAGTTTTATCAGTCTTATCATTTCTTACTGTACTGTGCTTCCACTGTTATAACAATTAATAGTAAGTCAACCTAATTCAGGATTTTCTGCCAACTGACTGCTATGGTATTTTGGTATTTCCTAAATCACAGGGAAATAAAAATAAAAATAAAATCTTACAAAACCAAGTTTCAGAGAGGTCTTGATAGGTTGACCAATGCTTTAACTGGAAATTTTGTACAAATACTGTAAAATCTTTTAAGATCAATATCAGTCTTCTCCTTGCTATAACATAAACGAAATTATAAGGGATGTATTTTACTTGAGTTTAAACCTCTTCCAGTAATGCTGGCAAAGTTTTCTGAATATTATGCCAGTGGACAAAACCATGAAAATGAAAGTGACTGAAACAGCTCATGGAAAATGAAAATGAACAGTTATTTTGGTTAAACCAGCTGAGATACAATAAACAAACAGATGAAAAGTAAATGAGAATTTGGAAACTCAGTTTTTAATAAGCCAATAATTCGTTAACAATATAAGCTTGATGTACTTTATCTCAGTCCTTTTGACAAGACTCGTTTTCTTGTAGCTGTAGCATCATCGTAGAGCCTGATCTAATACTTCTAGAACTCAGTATAATCTCATTGGCTTCAATACAAGTTGAATTGGACTAATAATGAGAAATCGCATTATAATAATATTAGGTTTAGCAAAAAAAAAAATAGTGCTTATAGCTGATTTGAGTCAAACTGAGTTTGTCTGATATTTTACTGATGTCAGTAAAATCATACTGTAAGTTGGTATTGCTCTGCTGTGACAACTGTGGACTCCGATTCCGAGAACCTATTAAAATCACGAACCAGCAGTCATTCTCTTATAAGACTGTACAGATGTTTGGCTAAATAAAATACCAAAATAAGGGACTCTGTAAAAAACAATTTGTAGTAAGTTATCAACTGCGGAGATTAAATAAAAGGCATATTACCATTTTTTTCTTGCTTTACATTTTTATCAAGTCTGTGATATGTTATTTTCAGCATATAGTCTTATTTTTGCTTTAGGGGATTTTCTGGTTTTCTTTTTCAATTTTGTTATAAATGGCAGCTTTATATTATTCTATATGATTTCATGTGAAAGTAAATTAAAAGCAGCAAAGATTTTTTAAAAAGACAAACCAACAACTAATTGAATAAAAACTTATTTTTAAAAAGAAAATTCTGAGTTTTAATCTTTTTTTCATTTAAAATACTTATTTGACTGAGAAGTTTGACTGAAAAACAAAAACAAAACCAAAATGCACACACAAAACATACAGGGATTCTGCACCCCTCTGTATTTAAGATATTTTTCTACTCTAGCTCTAAGGAAATTTTCCCTCATTTCTCCTCAAGCTAAAGAAATACCCTAACCATGCATCCATGGTAAATTAATTTTTATTAGTTGTGATAGCAGTGGAATTTTTTTTTTTCTCTCTCTCTCTCTCTTTTCTTTTTTAGAAATACTTTTAAAGTACAGTTGTCAAATCAAAGTCTTTATTTGTGTATTTGTCAGCATTGCAGCACAGGGTTATACTGTAAATACTCTCTGTTAGAATTAGACTATGCTGGGGACATTTAGGAACGAACAGGGAAATCTGGGCTTCTCACAAGCAGGTGAACTTTTAGCGTTGTAGCTGAACTCACGTTAAATGAGCCACCAGATACAAACTATGTCTAGCATGTGGATTTGAATAAGTCTGATATTTTAAGAAGTCTGAAACATGGGTAGCATATGTTAAACGTAATTAAGAAGTAGATAAATTACAAATACATATACTTCCCAAGATGCATTTGCTTAAAATTAAGAGGAACCTTCTTTTCAGGCAAGCCTAACAGTTGTTAAAGCCTTACTCTCAGTCACATTTTCAGCAGCCGTGTGTCCATCAGGCCACTGTAGTTCTCCAGGCTCTGTTAATCTATCTTCAATGGCTTAGCAATTCCAAAAGTGCTCCCAAGGGTTGCAAGGGGTCAGCCAAACATGGCTGGATTCAGAGGGGGTTTTGGTACCCAGAGTCCACAGTGGACTCCTCTGCCACTGCACTCCTTCGTTTCCTGTAATACCTGATGAAACCCTGGCTTGAACAAGCAAAATAATCTTTGTCCTGTGCGTGCTGAAATCTTCCAGTTTTCCCACCATTCCGTCCTACTGAGATGTATCTGTCTGATACTAGGTGGGCTCTGTGGTTCCTGGAAGCAAGCCCTGATTCTCACCCTTTTCCTTTGTAAAACCTAAGGTCTGCCCTGATTTTCAGCTTCATAAAAACATTGTGCTGTCATCATCTCCAATGACATAAAACCAGCTGTCTCTCAGCGTGTGAAGTCTTTATAGGAATTTTCAAAGACTGTTTCAGCTGTAAACGTAAACTGAAAACTCAAAAAACAACCCCCCAAAAATCCCTTCTCTTTCTTCTTGATGATGTTGTTGAGTGTAATGTGCTTGACACCAGACATTTTTAGAAATGTATGACATGGTGTAGTTGCTCTAATACCATACCACTTTGCTGTTTTACAAGCTACTGCATGTCACAGATTAAAGCTTTGTTGGATGCAACAAAGCTGGCAATAAATAAACCTCTCTGATGTCACTGTGACCTAAATTAAACTCATTGCATTTCCTTTGTTTTGTTAGCAGAAGAGTAGTTTTCATCACTTTTGAAAGACCTCCAGAGTTTTAAAAAATATATTTTTCGTAAAGATTTTAATGAAGTTGGAAATTAGTTCTGGGTCAGAGTAAGAGTCAGTGTCTGCTGTTTTCTAGCCATTATATTCTGGGGGGTTTGGACAGAATAAGAATGCAAAGGATAGAAGACTTCATGGTAGACAAATCAGAAATGTGAGTGCTGCCGAAGTAGCTGATTGCAAATGTGCAAGGAAATGCTGATCTTCTCCAGCACTTGAATATACAGAGATGAGTTTTATTTGTGTTTTAAAATTATGTGCACTTGAACATAGGCATAGTCAGAAGCCTGAAATAAAGAAATTATTTTGTCTACTCGGGTCTGGTAGAGTTTTAGGATTTCTTTTGCAAATATTTTATTTGATTAGACTACAGTCTAGTTTGACTTTTGGACCTAGATAGATGTCCATCCTAAAAAGGAAACTTTTAATGGGAAAACTCTGCTCAAGGCTTAAACTATTAACTTCATATACAGCAAAGCTCACTCTTAACGTTCTGTTACTGCAAATGTGCATTAGAATAACTGGTCAACTCTTACATGAGTGGGTGTTCTCTCTGAGAGAAGAGGGTAAGATTTAGCTGAAAAGTGAATATGTACCATTGTTTTTCAAGCATCAGTCAGTCTGTATGTTGATTGTATTGGCTATCAGAATTGATTTCTTCTAGTGACACAAATCATTGTCACTGTTGCTATTCTGCTGTAAGCTACTAGTGTTATGGTGGAGAGCTGCCAGATTTCCAAAGTAATTTTTTTTTTTTTAAAAAAAGACAGCAAATATCAAAAGCATTGTTAAAACACAGGAATTGTTTTCTCTTTGTGAAACAGAAGAAAACCACTGGCACCAAGGTGCCAATAGTTTTGAGTTCAGATATTTGTTTATCTTGATTTCCTTTCTATTATCAAAAGATAATGAAGTAAATTTCTAATATCCTTGAAGACAGGATTTAATTTGCAATTAAAATTGAAATGAAAAGATGTTTCTAAAGACAATTTTTGCTTTAACTGTATCCATCTCTGGAGATGTCTTAAGGATGTAAATGATACCTTAATGTAACCTTTGGAACATGTGTGGTGTCTGCAGGTAGTTGCGTCTCTCTTTCCTTAAATTGCATACATTTGATAGCAGAACTTATGTTTACAGTCATCAAGATCCTATTAATTTAAATCTAATCTTCTAAACTCCAGTACAGTGTATATTACTTTTAAAAATTAAAGACCTGTATTTTAAAAAATGTGATGAGTCCCATTCAGTCTAATTTATAGACTGAATTACAGCCCTGTTTTTTCCTTCTGTTCTGCCTCTGCCTGAATACCATGAGCTACTTGTCCTGATATAAAATACTGTGTAGAGCATTTGGTCAAGTGATTTATTTTCTTCTACAGAATTCAAAATCTTCTGTTATTTCCCCCTCGCCCCAGAATTTAATATAAATCTATGATATTTTCCAGAATGTGGATAAATTTATCCAGAACAGTTTTAGGGCAGACCAGGCTTTTCTTACCTAGAAACAGTGAGTCACATGCACTGTAGTCACAACCGATAAATTTATGATGAAGAGCAACTGATAAAGGTAATGGAACTGGAAAAAAAAAAAATCCCATTTTATAGCACCGTTCCATTAGATTGTGTTAATCCAGGAGTTTCTGTTCCAGTGCTATTTTTTCTTTACCTAGAATACTCTAGGTAAAGAAAAAAAAAAAAGTACAAATGCAACTGTAAGTTTTATTGTTATAAAAGCTTTTGAGTCACTACTATTATATACAGATGTTCAGTTTTTTCTACATTATATATTTGCCCTAGTAAAAACTCATAGAGTAGTGTTAATGAAACATACCTTTATGTGCATTAAACAGTAGGCTGTGACACTATTTTAAGTGATTGTATGTTATAAAAAGCTCTACAGCAAGATTAATGTTACAAAATTGACAGAATATTATAACTCTGTGGAAGATGATAAATGTAAAACTTTCCATTATGCCTTAATGAATACAATGGGAATCATGAGGCTGTGTCTGGTGGTTGCATCGTGTCTTTCAGTTGGCTTGTAAGGCTGTTTTCCTTGCATAAAGTAACCTGTAGTCCTACTTTGCTTATACTTGCTTATGTTTTAAAATGTTTTTAATTCAGAAGATACAAATGTAAAGTATGCTTCTGTTCGAAAAAGCAATGGTATATAAATAGTAGCTGCCACCTCAACAGAATAACTGACTATTTTCAAAGCCATGAATGCTTGGAAAAGCAACTAGACTAAATTTTTACTACATTTCACTTCTAAATGTACTGCAGTCAGAAGAGATACTGAAGAATAAGGTGTATGCTCTTCTGGCTTGTGTATCACCAGTGGAATTGTTGGCCAACCTGTAGCTACAGGCCTACATTTTTCCCTGCTCTGCTTCTGCATTGAAGGCAAGGGACCAATTTTGTCACTTCTGTGAAACAGCATTCAGCCCAGTGTGTTAGGACAGGTAAATTTGAAATTAGTGAAATTTCAAAGCTGAACCAAAGGCCAGAAATTGATGAGCATAACCTATTGCTGATGAGGTGATGGCTGTTCTGAAAACACTTTTTGCCCCCTCAGAGCTGAAGAAACGTGCATGCTGGTAAAGGCACAACCCCTCTATGCTATTTTTAGAGACTTCATAACATGACTCTTGAACATACTCTTGAACAAGTAGCCATTTGAACAAGTGGGTTGAATGTACCATACTTTGTTGGTTTGCTTTTTGCATGAATGTGGTATATCACCTTATACATTGCTGTTTTCAAAGGTGCATTTGTTTTTAAGGCATCAGTGTGCAATTCTTGTAAGAATGAAAATGTCCTTTTCTGAGGAAAACTGCAGGTTTCAAATGGTCCTTTGCTAGATGCTTAACGGCACTTTTTTTTTTTTTCTTTTGATCCTTAACAACAACTTAGTGGTGAAATTACATTTTAAAATTTATACACCTACATATTTAGACAGCAGGCTGTAAGCTACCAGGATTAAGCCAGGTAAGTGGTGCAGACTTCAAGGACTTGGTGAAATGTATTCACTTGTTGGATTTGAGGCTACCACTTAAAGTCATAATTCAGTTTTGGTAATCTGCAGAAATGGTACACAGCTCAGTGTTGCTTTTAGATATGTTGCACAGCTTTCAATTCTAATGCCAGGCCACTCTCCTTAAATACTTGCAAGACTATTGAGAGTAAAAATAATTCCATTCTATATCTGTCATTTAGGAAGCTTGAGTTTCTGGTAGATGCTAGGAAAATGTGATGGAATCAGTATAATTATATCATCAATATCTTCTGCATAGACTTTTTATAGTGATATTTGAAGTAATAGATGTCTGGGTTCAATGCTGAAAAATTACTATGAAGTTTTTAAAACTCCTTCTCTGCCATCCCTCTCTTAATTTTGAATTATTTAGGTCATGAAAATGCAGCTCTCCATTAGGTTTCAGGGCCCAAGATCTATGTGGTTTTCAATGCATAGGTCATGAAATGGGAAAATGTCCACTGTACTCTGTTCTGATATAGCCATATCTTGAAAATATATTGGCTTATGAAGAGAAAAGAACACATACACTTCATATGTGCTAATTTTATGCATACAGTGTATTTTTGAATGAAATTTAATTTTTCTTGCAATTTGAGATACCTCTGCTGGTTGACTATAAATTTGCCGATATGAACGTTATGGGGTTAAGAGTAAGGACAGGAAGCTACATTTGTGTGTAGGAGGTTTTAAGTAGCAGCGGGGCAGATGGCAAAAATGGGCAGTAAGATGGAGGGCTTTGAGAAAAAGATGACTGAACATAGGATCAGGAAAAGGTAAGTGAAGGGAGAGAGGGCATAAAATGTAGAGACAGAAGAGCTAATGAATTGTAGTATATGCTTTCAACCAGAATTGCGAGTTTAATGTGACGTACATTAAGTCTCTTGTGCCAGTGGAAAATTTTGTTGAGATCCAACACAGTCTCTAATTCCTCCATTGGTTTATGTAAATGCTAGCTGTTGTCTTTTTATGAACGGTGGCAGAAGTTTTTGCTGGTCCCATTGATGGATCATGTGAAAGTTTGTATTTCTCAAAAATTCAGAATTAGTTCATTCATTTTGTCATTATTGCTTGTTTTGTAGGGAAGCATGGGATTTAACAATTAAACTAGGAGCTCAGGCATATGGGTTACTCTCCAAAAGTAAAGTCTTTTCATTTTTGTTCAGAAAACTTTGTGTGAGAAGTATTTTCTGATTGACAAAAGTCTTCTCCACTCAATGATGCTTGTAGAGCAGGTTCATCTTGTGTGTTGAATGAACCAGCGTGATAATTTAACTTAGCTGTCAGCCAAACAGACACAGCCATTTGCAGCACCCCACCCCCCACCTCCTTCCCCTCAACCCAGGGAATGAGGAAGAGAATTGGAGAGGTAAAGGTGAGGAGATTTTTAGGTTGAGATAAGAACAATTTAATAATTAGAGTAAAAATAAAATAAAAATAAGAGTAATAATGGTAACAACTGTATATATATATCTGAGTGATCAGAGTACGATTGCTCACCACCCACTGATAACGATCCCGGAGGAGCAA
>NW_010325492.1:0-67500 GCF_000700745.2 Antrostomus carolinensis | reverse complement strand
CGATTTAAGGTCTCCAGCCTGCCCTGAGAGATCACTTATATCGAACAGCAGATGAAAAGCCAGTGCAGATGTAATTTATCGTCAGCGTTTCCTTCTAAAGAATAATTGTGGAGACTTGGCTAGATCAATAATATGGATTTTTGTTGTTAGGTCTTGTAGTCTGCACCATAATGAGAGATAGGGGACAGTGGCTGTTTTCTAATAGAAAATAAAGGATTGGTTTCCGTGTCTTTCTACATTTGAATGCAAAATGGCACACTTGAAACTAATGCAAGTTGTTAAGAAAAGGACCGTTTTCTATTGCATTTCTGCTATCATATAAACATGGCAAGTTAGATCAGCCCCCTGTACAACAAGTGAAGTATTGCCTTTACATTTTCCTAAAAGTTAAAAAGTCACAAATTCTGAAGTTGGAATGATAAAATTGTTAAGCATATCCAGAAGAATGTGAAATATATCTATGTATCAATACATGCCCATAGTATCAAATGAAATAGTATGTCTAGATATGAGGGATTCAGTGCACATAAAGCTTCCGGGCTAAGGAATAACTGTGCAGTTGAACTTAAAGTTACAGGCGATAAAGTTGTCGCTGTGTGTTTGTGTGGATATATATATTTGTGCATATACCACGATATGTACGCAAATAAGGTAATTAGTTCATTAATATTCCTGAAAATGAATGTTGCAGAGAATCAAATGCATCACCACCTTTCCTGAGCTTAAAAAGCAGGGACCAAATCTCCTCCAGTCTTGTGTTTTCAGATCCAAAGCCTTAAGAACCCTGCCTGCATGACAGCTCCAAGATCCAACCTAGAGGAGTATGGAATATTTAACTGGCAAGTCATTTTATAGGATGGGTTAATTTCCCTATTTTAAAACTGATAGTTGGTTTTGGATCGTTTCTTTGTGGCTCAAAAAGCCGTTCCAAAGACCCAAATATAAACTACCTGGTAAATCTTTAAGCTTACAAAGATGCTGTCGGTACTCTGTGTCCTCATTAGTGCATGAAGCTGCAGGCCATACTGTAGTCTGCTCCTAGATGTTAAACACAACATGAGCTAATTTATGGCAATATATAGATGATGAGCAATTTCTTGGTAGGCATGGAACAGCATTTAACTTTAAAGTATGAATTTTATGCTAGAGTGTTAGGCATTACAGCTAGTTAGAAAGATTTATTCTTAAAATTGATTAATTAATTAAATTAATATTTAATTATAATTAAGTGTTATGTGTAGTTCTTCTATTCCTTTTCTTTGATATTTTAATGAAGGGCTACATGCTGAAGATCCTGATTAAAAAAAAAAAAACAAAACAAAAAAGCCCAAAACAAAAAAAACACCCCCCAAAAAACCACCAAAGCCCAGAGGAAAGATACTATGCAGAAATCTGTGTAACGATCATGTATAACCTTAGCAATAATATTACTGACAAACATTTTGCAGTAAAATTCAGACTTTGTTACATCGTTTAGCACATATGCACTCTTCATATTATAGTTAGCATGGGTTTCCCTTCTGCTTTTTGTTTTGGTTTGGTTTTCTAATTCAGTTATAATCACAGATGGCGAGAACAGACTCCTAAAAGGAGGCACGGCAAGTATTTCACACATTAGATACTGTTTTGGGATACTCGCATCAATGGACCAAATTTTTAAAAAGCTCCAAATCCTGAAAAATTTCAGTCTGCTTTTCATGACCAGATTTGGGTGCAGAAAACACCAGTAAACCATTTGCTTTATTCTGAAATGGAGATTAATATGAGCCGATGACATTTCATAGCCTAGCTACCTGGTGGGGGTTAATCAGCATTTTTGTGATCCCATTTTGGTGGCAGGGTTCAGGATGCCTTGGAAACTTTGAAGGAATTGCTTTCCCAGGGACTCCTGTGCTGTGGCGGTTGGGCTGAGAGCTGGGGTTCCCCTGGGGCCTCCGTTGAGGCAGTGGTGGGAGAGGGCAGCTGTTCTCTGTGGTGCTCTCTGGAGAGCTCCCACTCGCAAGGTGGCCTCTTGCTTATGTTAATGCCATCCAGAGTTAACAGAGGCACTGTGCTTTTCCAGAGTCTGTGTATTAGCATGTCTGGTGGTGGTGTGGGAATAAACAACGTGGAGGTTTCCATCCCTCTGTCTACACAGGAGGACCTGCTAATTTGACACCGACCTCTTAACCCAGCTGTCTTTTGTAGAAACTAAATTTCCATCCCCATGGGGAAGAATTTTGGGGAGACTGTTAGTTTCAATGAATTCAGCATCATTGCCCCAGCAACCCTCTCTGCTATGTTACTGTGAAAGGAGACAATTTTCCTCTAAATGACTAATATGATTCTTTATAAAAAAAAATTTTAAAAATTTCAGTCTTATCTGAGGTTATTGAGTCTATATCTAAGGTTAGCATTATTAATTCATAATGACCTTCCATGTGGCCTTCATGGGCTGAGATTGCTGTGCATGTTAGTACATGCTAAGTAAAAATATTGCTGTGAAACGATAAATTGTATTTATAGACAACGGGGCACAATCCTAGCTTCTTTAAAAAAAAAAAACAAAAAGTAAACTAAAAGGAGAACATTTACATGCTCTTAATGACTATTGAGCTTGCCAAAAATCTCTCAGTTTGTTCCAGAGGTTTGGAATTGAAGAATTATCATTTGAAGATGAACGAGTTCTGTTGCAATTTAAGTGGCAGTCCTCAGACATGAAAACTTCAGAAACATAAACAGTGCTGAACTGCCACTGGTACTGAATAATGCAGCTTTTATTGTTGCCTGGGCTCTTCTATACATTCAAGAAAATAATTTAATACTTATTAATAAATAGAAGGTAACTAATAATGACTGATCTAGTCTGTTGAAAATTTCTCAGTACCCTTAGTTTGTTAGTAAATTCAATATATTTTATTTAAGCGGAATTGTATATACAGTATATTAACTTTTTTCCAGGCAACCTTTACTCAGCACAGAAAGGCCAGATGTATGGGAATTGTAAAAAATCAGGATATGCATAAAAACTGTTCAAGTGCATAAAGCAGCCCCATCTGGAAGACATCTAACAGAAATGAAGTTGTACAAAACCATTCCATTGATAATAAAGCTAATTTTTATGGGTCTGACAAGTATGTAATTATGTTCAGTGGTGCTTTTCAGATTTTATCACAGTCAATAAACCGCAGTGGTAATTTCATTCCCATTTGACATATTTACATGGAAACATTTGATTGGAGGAATTAGTAACCCTGAAAGCCTTGATAGATATGTTTTAATGATCTGTGACCTCCGCAGTCCCTCATCTGTTTATTGTTGCAACAGGCGAGAAGTCGTTCCTCTGTGACCTTTGTGGCTTTGCCGGCGGGACACGTCATGCCCTCACCAAGCATCGGCGGCAGCACACAGGTCAGTAAAGCTGTCTTTACTCTTTGCTATATTTTCTCCAGCAAGGGAGTCCCTCTACACTGGGGAGTAGCACAAGTCAAATAGTACGTTACAGCACAAATAATACATTGGCTTATTGTTTACTTTGCTTTTTCTCATTTTTGTAAAATCGGTGTGCCCAAGGTCTGCATCAAATCTGTTAGCTGGGAGTTTGAATAATTGCTTGGGGGAGGTGGTGTATTTTTGGTGGTTTTTCTGAAGGAAGCAGAATTGTAAGAACCGGCTTTCTTCTTTAAATGAATGCTAAGTCTACTTTTTTTTTCTTTTTCCCCAAGACCCAAATAGATTATCTACTGTGAAGATTTTGCAAGTGTGTGCTAGAATGTCCCTGGGCGAAAATTAGAGACTACGTATAGATTAATCCATTATTTTGGACTGAGACATAGTTGAAAGCTAGTGTTGTTTCAGTTGCCCTTTTGTAATTTTAAGATAGTTTGTAATTAATAGGTGCAACTTTAAGAGTTACCACATGGTTAGCATGTAAAGCAGCATTTCTTTCCCAGAATTAGTAAAGCTTGCCAACCACCTGGTTATAAAAATTTAATATCAGATAAAACTAAATTGGTTCTTAGTTTCAGAAGACCAGAAAAAGTGTAAGTATTAAACATTTATTAATACATTTTACCTTAATTGTGCTTTTTAGTAGTTCCTTGTAAGTATTTGATTATTTGAATAGATTTTGTTTAAATAGACGCGGAAGTGTTGCTGCTTAAGCCACTAGTTTTTGTTTTACTGACTAACATGAGGATAATGTAATATCATAAGGAGTTGCTGTGTGAGTTAAGGGACCATTGTCTAGAATACAGTGAAAAGAAAAGGCTAACACATGAGAAGCTGTAGTTGTTACATCATTAATTTTCCATGGATTTTGTAAAGGAATCTCAGTGGGAGATTTTATTGTGTCCTTGAATAAACTAATCTTGATTCAGGACATATACCATCAAAGTGCGTGATTTTCTGGAGAGCAGCTACTCTCTTTCTTGAGAGCCTGAAGCCATTCTTTCCACCCTGTTTTCGTTTTATTAAAGCAACCATATTTGGAGGAGAGTCTGATGCTTTCAAAAAGGTGGTATTTTCAGTGCCAGTCAGGTAATATCTTGAAACGGATAACCTCTAAAAAATATATATGTAGGGACAAATTTTGCTTGCAAGTCTAACTAGTAATCATACGTCCAGAATTATTCTTTTGATAACAAGGACCATACGTTTGTGTGAGAATACTGCCACAGTCAGTTCCCATTCACTGCAGGAAGTTTATATTTTTAAAGTCTCCAAGAAAAGGCATTTAGTATAATAAGTTCTCATAATATTACACTTTCTGAATGATAACAGGAGCAATTGCAGCTACTGGAATGGAAGTTGTATGCTTCAGTTATAACTAATGGTTTCCGTTTTTCTGGAGCTTTGAAGAATTTTCATGTTGCCTGAAGTTTACCAAATGTGAGCTAAGAATGAATTTTTTTTTTTTTTCTTTAGCAGAAATAAATCATTGTTATCAATGGGATGGGAACTACTTTTTGGTTTTTATTGGCCTGCCATGTGGCACACTGGGATCATACCTAAGTCTAGGACTCATAGTGCAGCCACACAGATGATAAACAATCACTTCAGAATGGAAAAGTGGAAGAAATGCATATTCTTGTCTTTACCTATTATGTCAGTATGGATCTAGTTTCTCAGAAATGACAGTCCTTATCATCAGTTTATATATTTATATTTTTTGTATCATTAGGCCATAAGCTGATAGAAAAAATATTTTACTTACAGATTTATGTCCAAAATTAGGCTGAAAATATGGTATGTTCCTGACCAGGTTTTTGATGGCATTTTGCCCTCCTTTTGCCAGTATGGTAGAGACTTTTCTGTTATGATCATAGGGATTCACAGGTTATAGATCATGAAGCTTGCATCTAGCAGGCATAACTTTATATTTTATGTCAGGACTTGGAGGCTCGTTATTACTTTGCTATTAACTTTATACTATACAGGACAGTATCTCAGAGGCAGAGGAATCTATCTTTTTGGCATTTATCTGCCTCTGTGGCACAAACAATCAGAAATGATTCTTTAGCAGAAAAATTATCTGTAGCTTCTATTTGTTTCAAGGAGAATGGCACAATCCACCTTTGCCTGTATTGTTGCACTTACATGGGTTCCCTTGTATTTTCATCCAGTACACAACTTCAACAATCTCAATCTTCAGCTGCCTGCACTCCTCTTTGTACCTGTGTTTTTTCTTCTGTGTCCCCAGTTGGCACAATTTTCCCAGAGCAGAATGCTAAAGCAAATTACAATCAGGTTTGAAAGGGATAGGTATCAAAAATAGTCTAAATGGCTTAAATAATTCCATACTGTAATACAAGCTGTCTAGGGGGCTGACACAGAACATCTTCCAGTCCAAGATTTACTTCTATCACCTGTCAGAGACCCTTGATTCAAGGGCAAATGAGCAAATCCTCAGATGTAGTTGAGGAGTCTTAACTGGCTTAACAAACCTCCTCTTCTCCCAGCCTCAAGGCCTGAGGTGTCCTGACATCCAAGAGAAATGTTCAGCTGCTGATAGATATTTGACACAAGAGAGGACTGGCTGTAGGCCTGGCCACTTACACTTTTGGTGCTCTTGATTCTGGTATTTCTTACTCTATTCCTCTCTTTTTAGGTTAGATTCTTTTTATGTACCTGGAGAAATAACTTTACCTTGTGAAAGATGCATTTTCTTTGGAAAGATTACAGGGAGCGTAAAGTAGATATCAGTGTGAATAAGACTGGCAGAATCTGACTCTTCTGGGGCAAACTGTAGGGACTAGTTTGCTGAAAGGATGTTATCCCTGGAACACATATTGTTGGTTTTTAAATGAAAAGAAGTACAGGAATGTTAAACTGAAAGAAAAAGCCATTTGTTTTAAGACTTGAAAAATGTTTGTATTAATTTTGTTTGCAAACGTGATACATCTCTGTACAGATTTCCTGGATACAAGCTTTCTCAACTGTGAAGTAGAACTGTGAAATAGAAAAAAATAATTTCACCTATCAAGAGTTCCTTGGTGTTTCACCACTTGTATTTTTTATTCTGTGTTAAATATGTTACATCCTTAATGACTGACCTGGTCCTGTAGTAATCATCCACTTTGAACACAGAATAAGCTAAGGATTTGACTGATTTTGTCCAGGTAAAAAGTTCTAGCATTCTTTTATTAACTGAATGTATCTTCTTCCAGTCCTATTCTGCAAGAATCTCTCCATGATATTCTGCAAGTCTCTCACTGGCTATATAATTACCAGTGGTCCAATCTTCTATTTTGTCAGTTGAAGCAATGGCAACTTCAAGAGCCCAACACTTGAGTTTGCCCAGAGTTTTAGCACACTGTAAAGAATACTTACATCTCTCTTGAATGCTTTACAATAGACACTTGTGACTGATTGGCTGTCAGCAGAAGCTGTGTTAAGAAACTTGCAATATCAGCTGGTGCTATTTGGTAAATAAGGAACATCTTGCAGTACTGCAAGAACATATATGCCGTAGTTCTGGTGCCTCAACATGACTGGGGGGAAAAATTTTCATCTTTTGAGTTATCCTGTATATTTTTTTTAATTCATATTTTGTCCCAGTAAGAAAATCTGCCTGAAGATAGAAAGATAAATAATGTTTCAAATTTTAGTTTTGGCTGAACTTAGAATTTGTTGAATCCCGCAAAGAATTTAAGCAATTATCTGAATTTTATAATAAAAGAGAGTAAATAACCTCTAAAGTAGCCACTTCTTATGTTACTGTTCTGCTCTCCTCCTTTTTTTGTCTGCCTTTTGATATCACAATAGTTTTCCCTTCTTCTACATGTTTTCCTTAGTACTGTAGTAGCTAGCTTGCTCCAACAGTGTTGATCAGTCACAGCCTATGTTGTCTTGTATGAAATTCCTTTTTTAACTTGGTTAGTACTTCTACAAATAACAAGAACACCATTCTCATCTTCTACACAGTGACAGTCTACATTCGCTTCTCATGTGTGGGTTGTGGTGGAATCTTCCTGGGGATCGCAGAAGTACGTTACAGTAGCAGAGCTTTAGAGGGCGAGTACACTTACCGTGCACAGCCGGAGAGTCACCCTGAATCTCTGGAACTGCTTACGAAGATTGTGTCTTTGTTCAAGTATTTTCATGAATTTTTGAAGATGGTAGCTTATTTTGGACAGATCACTGTTTGTATGATTTCTTTCTGCTCACTTGTTTCAATCTTGCACTTTTTAGGTCAATGTGATAAAGAAAAATTTAATAATATATGTGTTTTTATCCAGATGAGTGACTCACTTTGTGTTTCTATTTCTCATGTGAACTGCTCTTTGACTTTAACACGTAGTTACATTACTTGGCATTGAATTTAATGTATAATGTAACCTCTTCCCTTCAACTTCCCCACCACGGCTTAAAAAATTATAATGTTGAATACCACAGAAAATGTAGCACAATAAGAAGACTTACTGCTCTTTTCAGCAAGAGGAAAGGTGAGGATTTGTGGTGGGGTTTTTTTTTCCATTTATGCCAGCATTTGCAGGAGAGTGCAGAACTTGATTGTGGCAAACCTTTGGCCAGAAATAGCACCAAAAACCTGGGTTTCGCAAAACTTCCTCTCTACTTAAGATAAATTATTTTCGTCCTATTTCTGAGCATATAGATAATTTTTTTTGCTATGGAAGAGCAACCCTATGGCATTTACAGGGTTTCTTGTAAGAAAACAAGGAATCAAGGATGTGCTTATATTTAATGTTTTATGTGCAAAAAAGTTGACCACACTAAAAGCAAACAGAATTTATTTTAATATACTTCTGACTTCATTAGCAAGCCTGTAAGTGCCTCTCCAGGGAACAGCCTTAACAAACACTAGAAACAGTTAGAAATGAGAAGAAAAATCCTGTAACATGTGAGCAGATGGCTGCATTTTGTGGTCTACTCATTCCTTAGATCAAGTGAAACTTACAGGATTCTTTCTGTGCTGCTCAACACGTCATGTGAAAGACAAATAGGACTAAAAGTAATAGTTTCCTGTTGTGATAACTGAGCTAAGATTTCTTCCATCTCTACTAAGGTTCTGATTAGTCACTCAAGACTTACAGATTGAAGGCACCATTTGATTTTTATTTTTTTCCTTCACTTATGTGAAAGCTGGATCCTCAGTAGCACATTCATATAAATGCTGTATATAATCTATATGTAGAAATTGTCTGGACAGTCATGGTTGCAAGTAAAAATTTTGCTTTGCCAGATTTATAATTTTTGTTCTTGTGTTATTTCATTTTTCCTTCAAAAAGTACACATAAAGTACATAACTGCACAGAGGAATTTATGATTGCAGTAAGGTATGCTCTGTCTCCTAAAAAGCTCATCATCAAAGCCAGAGAACTCAAAAGAGGTAAAATCAGAGAAAAGAGGAAGAAGAAAAGAAAAAGACAGCTGTAATATGGGGGGAAGGAGGGGTGGGCTGGTAAGGCTAAGAGATGCTAAAAGAAATCAGTGCAGAATTTGGAGGGGCAAGAGAAGAAGAAAGCCTTAGTCTATTAATCCTTTAAGTTTAATAACTGCTTTTGTACAGACTGGTGCTCCCCATGATCTGACCCTTTTATCAGGTGCTTTCCCAAACTTTGATTGTTGGAGCTGAAATTTTCCATGTCAGGTGATTTAAACAACGGATGCACCTGAGAAGTTGCTTGCAGTATTGTCAAAAAAGCAAAACCATTTCTTCTTTTCTGATCCTGTGGTTAGGAAAAATAGCTTTTTGAAAGTGCTTGTGTTACAAAGAGAATAAAAAACCCCAAAGATAGTAGATCCTTGGTCTTGGAGCCTGCGTCCTTCATTTTTTTGCCCCCACAGGGCTTGTTGACCATTGGGGCATTTTGGGCCACCTCTCCTGCTTTTTGATGGGCTTTATTCTTGATAAAGTTAGAGGTGGTGAGGCACAGACAAGTTTTCTATAATGGTAAGGTGGTGGGGAGAGTTGGTGTGAGGTTTTTTACCTTTATTAATCTTTAAATATGTAGACTTTGTCCTTACTCACGTGTTTTTTGATACACTATTTTATAGTTATTATATAGTGTTATTTAAAAAACACTGTCAGTATTGCTTTTTTGATTTGTTTTATTTTAATTTTGTATGAATTAGATCCTTGACTAGAGGTGAGGGAGAATGCTCCTGGAATATTTAATAGCAACCTGTATAAAAATAAAATTACGTTTATTGCCTGAAGTGTCTGGGGGCGGGAAGGAGGGAAGGAAAATTGTGGCTCAAAGGCTGATAAAGAGCCCAAAAAGAAGACAAAATATGCTTAAATTAGTAGGTCCATGGAAAACTTAAATAAACAAATAAACAAAAGTACTGCTATTACAGCTAATATACTCTTCAACAATCCCCAACCCAAAGAAATACGTTGTCTTCTTTTAGATTTTTTTCAGCTGTACTTATCAACCTGGTTAATTTTCCATAAAAATAAATACCTTTTCCCCTCTGCAGCTGCTAAGAATTACAGGCCATGCTAGGCTGTCTTTTTTCCTCCCACTTTAGTTGGCTTTTGTTGTGTGGTGCTGCTGTGATGTATTTTCTGTCAGGTGAGATTTACACATAGTCCACTTGACAGGAGCAGTTAGCCACAAGGATTTCCTAAGGAGAAACTTCCTGGAGCAGTGGCTAAGGATTATAATTTTTCTTTTGGTCATGGTGGAATTTGCAAGCCCCCCTGGCTTCCATGGGCTCTCGCTTGTCTGTCAGCCCTGCTGGCCCTGCCCTAGCACAGCCGCAGACCTTTACTTGATCCGTCCTTCCCTGAATGGCAAACTAAAAATCTCCTTTCAGTTCAGATCTGCTTTTTTACAAGGGGGCAAGTTGGCAAGGTTCTAATGCATTTTAAATGAAAGCAGTTAAAATAAGTATGTATGTTATCTAAAATACCTGTGGCTTTACTACTTAAGCTTGAAAATGTGGCTATCATCTTCTTTAATTCTAGAAGATAAAATAAATTGGGCACAGGAAATCTTCAATTCAAGAACAGGTTATGTTTCTAGGGAGTCTGTGACCTCTCAGAGAGTTTTAATTGAAGCAGCAGCCAGTACCATTGAAGCTGCTGGGAGAATCAGCTTCTCCAGAGCAGAGAGTCAGTGTCTGACAAGAAAACCCCATTTGGGGCAGGAAAGACATACTTTCTAGCAGTCTTAATTTGTCCAGCATAGATGCTTCTGCATTGTGTCCTGCCCCTTCACCTTTCCTTGTCCCATGAAACAATAAATGAAAAATAGTGGCTGGTATTCTTTCCAGCAGCTGCTAAAAGCAATTATTCCAACTCTTTATAGGGCTTTCAGAAGCTGCTCCATTGTCCTTCTGTACAGTGTTATGGGCTTTTCAGGCTTGAGGATCTTGCGTTTCTTTCTCCCTTGGGCAGAAAAAACCCCTAACAATCTCCAAGAATGAAAAATGCAGATTTCTCTCTCTTCTCAGAATTCTGGTAAAGTCTCTTTTGGAAGTCTTGAATGTCTTGTTCTTTAAGTAGGCTTGAAAAATCTGTCTTGGAGGCATGGTGGGTTGGGAGTGGCCTTTTGCTAGTGATGTGTCTTCTGCTGGTGGTGTGTCTCCTGTCAGTCAGAAAAACTGCAAATTGTACCTGCTAAATAGGCTTAGGGGTCAATTTTGAAACTGCTTTTTTCTAGACCTCTGAACAGTCTACAAAGGTAGGTGTCCAACTCTAGCAGTTTTATTCAGACTTCTTAAGTTAGGGATGTTGATTTCTTATGGGGCTTTAGGATAATTACTTCTGAAGGCTTGTACAATGCAGTCAAGGTCACCTAAGTTAGGAGCTGCCTTTCCTTTTCTGCATACAAAAGTTATTTCCTCCCTAAATGGGAATTACATGTGCCTGTAAGCTACACAGAATATTTCTGGAGCAACCGGTTGGAAAAATGGGATGCAGGTGTCTTAGCTAGGTGTCACAGTATGTGTATCTGTCATGAGATTTGGTCTTAGGGTGGACCCCTCTGCTGAAAGGAAAAGTACTCTTTTTGTGTAATAATTTATAAGCTAGAAATTTTTATCTTTCTTCAATTAGTAGTCCTCTAGAATTTTTCAGTGCAGTTGCACATTCAGCAGAAATTGAATTTTAATCTTCTGAAAATATCATTGTCCTAGTCTAGGTTTGGTGGTTGGTGATTGTGGGGTTTTGGTTTGTTTTGTTTTTTTTTTTTTCATTAACCTTTCAAGTCCTTCTGAAATTGGCCTACTGTTCGGAAAAGATTCACAAGGGTGGAAGGATAGCAGGCAAGAGAGGGGGAATGGAGCACTGAGTTCTGGTTCATATTCTCGGTCCTTGTTTATGTGTATTACTTAATGGATAAGACGAAAAATCCAGGACCAGAGACAAAAACAAGGACACTTTTCTCCCAGAGATGTTCCTCTCTGAGCAGGTACTGAATACAAGCTTCAGACTGATTTCTCAACTGCTGTCTCCAAAGATGTCGCTTTCAGGCCTGTTCATGGGCCCAACTTTAACAGAAGGCGAGAGGAGTGCCTGTCACCTTGTGGTGATATTTTTGTGAAATAAGGCCCAATAACACGGTTACCCTGTTTCAGTGCAGTTCTTTCTCCTCCTTTTTGTTCCTGTGTGACACCACATAGGAAGTCAGCTGGCTACTGATGTCCATATGTCATAGTGAGAATAGTATTTTGCAATTAATACGTTGCATTTGGAGATTTATTTTGTATTTGCAGTTATTATATATACATGGACTAAAATCTGTCTCAAGGGGTTTGCTAGAAATTTAGACTTGTCTTCCTTTTCTGTTGATGAAAACTGATAATGCATATCTTCTCTTGTCACCTTCTAGGAGAGAAACCATTCAAATGTGATGAGTGTAACTTTGCTTCCACAACGCAATCGCATCTGACACGACATAAGCGTGTCCATACTGGAGAAAAGCCTTACAGATGTCCCTGGTGTGACTACAGGTAATGAGTCATTAACTAAAGCATGATGAGAGAAGGGTTAAGGTGATCAGATGAGGTTCATTTGAAGTCACCAATAAAAATGTATTGCCATTAAAACACCATCAAGGCAGCAGTAATTGCATATTAAATTAGGAGCTAAATCTAAAAACTTAGTCTTTAGTATTTAGGTATTACTTTATAAAGAAAAACAAATGATGGGAAACCTTTCAGTGGTACCACTGCAGTGCTAATATTGCGCGTTTGTTTCACAGCTGCTCTGGTGTCTGTTAGAATTCTCCATGGTGAGGCCGCTTATCTGCATTGCCTTTTCAAATCAGTTGCAGTTTTGAAATTTTTCTCGGTTGAGTTGCAACCATATCACCAAGAAAGGAATAATCCCCTAAAATGCTCAGCAGCCTAAATACTCACCAGACACTTATTAGAATGGGAAGCCACTGGAGGTAGTTACAGCGCTGCAGAGTCTTGGTTTTTCACTCCAGGTTTCCTTCTCCTTGCCAGCCAGGGAGTTTGATGAGAGCTGGCTGTAGGGTTGGTTGCATGGCAGTCTCCCATGTTGCACCACTAAAAAACATCCTGTTAGGGCAGTAGATTAAATTTTCAAAAATCATATGAATGGACAATTAAGATTACTTGTGGCGCTTATCCCATGTGTATTTTGTTTATTATAGACTACTTATTAAATGATCTGATGTTGCTTCTTAAATGATTCTTTACTCCTCTTAAATATACTTCTACAATCTTGAATACTTTTAATACCTTGCAGTGAGATGGCTTGTCTATGTGTACTATAAAAGAATCCACAGAAGTTATTCATGAGCAATTTACAAGAGCTGATGTTCAAAAAGTTTTTAAAAAATCAGTATTATATTTGACAAATGGTATATGATTATGTAATTAGAGGCATGTGCAGTGATGAATGCATGCAAGAGGAGAAAGTTAAACATTTGATTATAACGCGATAGCATTTTTTATTTTCTTTTAATGCTGAGCATACAACTATAATGTTGTTTTAGCATAAGTTTTAATGTAGTTTCCTAAAACAGGATTATATAACAAAGCCTAGCCGCTCTCGTAATACTCGGTTTCATGCTATTTATGAGCTGCTTTACAGAAAGCTTCTGAAGTCATCATGCAGTTTCTGTGCAAAAATTTTTGTTGCATCGGTTTGTACCTGTGGAGCAAATATTCTGTGAACATTTTGGTATTGAGCACCCATTAAATTGCCGCCTAGAACTGCACAGAGCTGAATTTGATAACCTTAGGGTGAAGGGGGCTTCCATTCCTGTGCTGCTACCTTATAGAATCCCTACTACTTTTTTCCTTTTTTAAAATAGAAGTGTTTCTGTCAGCTTCAGTAAGTAATCTAAGAAAGAGAAGTGGTTTTGTGTTTGTCAGAGTGGTTTGTTAAAAGGTCTGTATTGATGCTGCACATTTGAGGAGGCTTAATCTTGCATCATCAAATATAATGACCCATCCTGACTGGAAGGAATGCTCTTATTACAGAGCTAGGTAATGAGAGGTGGGTTATGGTAGGTTTGAGCTCCTGGCCTGAAGACCCTAGAGTCTGGGAGTGTTGTCGATGCAAATCAGTTTGGGGTTTGTTATACACACATGCAATGAGTGGATGCAATTCCCTCACTCAGTATGACAAAATGCATGCTGAAAGTGAAAGATGGGAGATAATTTTTCCTTGGACAGTTTTCTTTATGGGATAGAAATTCCAAGAAATGACAAGTTTTTTACTAATATTTTATTATATTGGAGGCTATTAGAGAAGAAGCAAGCACAACTTATTTTATTGGGATCAACAAGAAATCTCTTGAGCATCCCCTGCCTCTATATTATTGAAAAATAAATGTTTCATGGCAATGGGAGGTTCGTTTCCATCGCTTGCAGGCCAATTTTGACCTAATCTTTGGAGGCTGATCTCTACAGATACCAGCTGATGAAGCTTTGATTCTGCAGGAAATTTGTTCTGAGCTCAGCTGAAAAACATCTGGCAGGGGTGCAGGAATCAGAGCTGCGCTGCTGCTGCTGCTGCTGCTGCAAGTTCATACAGGCAGCGAGGCACTCTGCGTAGCTGCAGAGGAGCCAGGAGAGGGGCTGCTGTGTTTATTAGCCCAGCAGTCCTGCTTGTGCCTACCAGTTTCCACAGTTCTGGGATATTAGTTAGCCTTATTGGCAAGTATATTTTTTGCTCTCTATCCACCTCTCTCATTTTTTTTCCTCTCTCTTTTTTTGTTTTAACTTCAAGGGAATCCTATGTTGCCTCCTTGTCTCTTTTCATGGAAAGGTATTAGCAACTCTGTAAATAATGTTCTTTATACCAGTTCAGCAGATGGTACATACTCTTCTGAGTGTCACCTACAGAAAACCAAGATTTTAAAATTTGCTGGCCTAGTGATAAAATTCACCCCCATGTTTAGTGGTTGAGTTCTCACTGTGGTGCTTTCAGCTCAGCCCTTGCCCTGTAAAATAATCCAGACTATTTCAGATGTTGCTGTTTAGTGTTGCTTGGCAACTGCAGACTCTTTAATGATCCTTGTAGTTTCAGCAAGGTGAATATTCCTCGTTTTATGTACGGATATGGAGTAGAGTATTGTTAGTGCTACCATAAAGTCTCCTTTCACTGATAGGTGAAGTGATCTCTCTATTCTGTAAAGTAGTTTGAGACACTTGAATTAAAAGAGTGTCTAAATACAAGGTATTTTAATTATCCCTGTTCAGCTCATCAGTGCTCAGAGGGTTCTTAGAGATTCCTGATTTCAAGCTTTTCAATTCCTCAGGAGGAAATTGTGAACAATCATCCTGCAAAACTCTTGCCAGTCTAGTGAGTGAAAGGCTAGCTAACCCTGGCTAGAAGTACACAAAGAAAGGCTGTTAAAAAAAAAACAAACAACTAATCTGAATTTAGGAACTATTACGAAAATCTGGATCACCTGGTGACTGGACAGGCACCTAGAACTAATGTGGGTTTGTTTGTTTTCTTAGCAGCAAAAACTGAAGTGAAATAGACTGTAAGATACAGAGGGAAAAAGTTTCATTTTGGCTGCATGGAACAGAAAAGCAAAGTTATTCCCTGTATAGCCTACAGCATGGGAAATCCTTTTCTTAACTAGGAAAAGACATGAATGGTTGTGTTTTTCTGAAGTGAATAATAAACTAACCTAGCATTTTTAGCTCATAAATTACACATGCTCAATAGTATGCATATTCCCCAAAAGAAAATCAGAGATTTTACTTACTTAATTTTACCAGGTTTCTTTTATAATCTATGCTTACAGTTGTACTTAAATATTCTTGCAAAAATGTTACCTTCCATCTCTACTTTTTGTACTGTGACTGCTTGATATTTATTTTTGTCTAAATTTTTTGTATATTGATAACAAAAAAATTAACATCTGCTTTTCTATGTAGCAGTATGCGACTTTTTGTAACGATTATAATTTGAAATTATATTTTCAGTCTAGTTTTTAAAGTCTAATTCCTTTTGAAGGAAAAAAGTATATATTCATAAATACAAAAATTTGCTTGTTATGTGTTTTGGTTATATTTTTTCACATTGTGTTTTCAATTTAGGTTTACTCTATTTAGATAAAAATATGCACAATTTTCCTTTGCATTTACTTTTTTGAATCACACAGCATGTCTTTCCATTCTTAAGTCAGTGTGTTTTGTCATACAAAAATATTCATTCACTCCTAATTATTGTTCAACCTAATTTTATAATACAGAATTGGTCTCATGGGGCCTTACACCACCATTACATATGCAATGCTTATTTTGTATTTCTTAATCATTTAAAAAAATGTGTTATGTGGCTAAACTTTTCAGGTGACACTATCCTAGAGTTACGCTGACAATACTGTTTGTGTTTGTTAATGGGCACAGTAGGTCGTGAAGAGCTGTATAACCTCCTGAAACAGAACAGCGCCTGTGAACTTCAGCTGATATTTAAATCTCTCGGTTGTATAGTCTGTGGCCAGACTTCCTAAACCTGTAACATATTTAGACACCTGAATTTAACCTGATTTCAGAAGTGCTAAACTCTAAGTCCGATGTTGTCAATGAAAGATGCAGATATAGAGCATTTTCAAAAACTGAACAGGTTTTGTTCATGTGTTTGCATGTGTCTATAGTAAAGAATTAGGACTCTCATTTTAGTCATATGTTGGGTTTTAAATTCAACTCCCATTGGTACTGACTTTCCGTGTAACTATCGCAGCTTCTCAGGCAAGTAATAATTTATGTTCATGGTGTATGTGAGGGGGATGTTTCAGTACAAAGTGGATTTCCATCACATTGTTTTGCGGTGGGGTGGGCAAAAGGCAGAGAGAGCCCTGCTTTTCTCACATAGTTTAATCTGTTGGAGTCCAGGGCTCAGGAGGAGCACTGGCATAGTTTCGTGATACAGAAACAATATTGCTACAACTTTGACCACAAGAGTGTGGGACAGGTATAATGTTAATGCACTTTGTGTCATCCCTGTGCTGCAATTAAACAAAATTACTCCCATTTCACCGGGATTCCGCTGCATGGTTAATTTTGCACAGAATACCCATGGCAGTGAGGGGAAGGAGGAAATGCAGGGCAACATCCAGGGGACTGGTGATGTTCCACAGCCACAGATAGGAGGGTTTAGAAACTGTGTAAAACAAACCCGCCAGGCCGGCAAAACAGCATTCATTCCATAAATACACCTTTCTAGAAAGTATGTGACTTGTGAAGGATGTCTTACAAGACTGCTAATAAATAGCATACATTTTTAATAGAATTATGTAAACGAAAATAAATATTTTACATTTATTATGCATAATAAAATAATTAGACAACACTCTGTAAGGGATTATGGCATCTGAAATTCCAGCTGCAGAAGGATTCATTGCATATTTTCAGCAGCAGCAGCAGCATGACTTAGGGGGAGTGACTCCACAGGGGCTACTTTTCTTTTTTTGGACAGCATCCCTAGGGAGTTCCTATTTCCCTTTGACTTATAGTATCTGTTCATAGCTTGTAAAGACCAGTTTATAATACAGTCCAGGATTTGCACGTAAGTCATAAGAATGTGCAAAGTAAGTGTTTTCTCTCTGTTTATTTTGATGAATTTAATAACTTCTAGTTGTCTTGGTATGATTGCATCAGCTGTGCTCTGTTCTAGGGACTACTTTAAATGCTGAGGTAACGATATGTGCTTATTCATAGCAAAACTGAAAGGCTGTTAAGGCAACTTCTACATAAAATGATGAAACCGTATATTTATCATTAAAATGTTAACATTAATATGCTCTTTGTAACCAATGAAATTTAATGTGCATGTATAGGAAATAACTAGGTTATACAATTGTATGGAACATTAGGCTGATGAGGACTCCAAGTGGCAACCACCACTGTGCTATGGAAAAACACTTTTTTTATAGTTATCACAAAGGCAGAATTAGGCAAGAAAGTGCATCTACTTTGTACTAATAAGAAATTGCTAAGGACAATAATGCCTGCATGTAATAGAGCAAACTGGGCCTTCAGGAAGCACTTAAGCTTCTGTTGTGATCAGCAGCAGGAGCTGAGGATATCCAGTGCCTCGTGCTAGTAGACTTATAAACAAAATGAAGGTAGAAGTTTAGAGAGAAATTCTGTCAGTGCATGGGAATGGTTCCCAGATGCAGACTCCTCAGAATGTTATTCAGCGCTTAGTTTTTAATAGACAATCAGATAAAATATTGGGTAATATTTCTATTAATCCGGAATAAAATATGCTATATAGCATTTAACTCTATAAAAGAAAAAAATCTGACATAAAATTTAGTTGTAGTCACAAAACCACTAATTATTCTAGGGTGTATGTGGCATACGAAACTATGGTTAGTATTATTCCCTTTATGATGCTTCTGTCACTTTATAAAACTTTTTATATTCACCTAAGTTGTAGCAGATAGTTCATGTGGTAAACTCAAAAATGTACAATGGGATAGTGCAAAATACTGTCATGTTAACCAAGAGACTTGATGTCAGATGCGGTTCCTAACTTCAGAAGTTCAGAAATTTGTACAACCAGAGGGCACACAATAATGATGTGGCCCTTGTTGGGGAGGTGGGTGCTGTCTGCACTGGCCAAGAAATCCTGTCTCTACAGTTTTGGAGAATCCTGTCGGTGGTGGCGTACAAAAGAACTTTAGCTCCATCTCTCACAGCTCTCCCTGTCCTCCCTGTCAGATGACAGTGTCACTGCATGGACTGCTTAAAGAAAATGTATGGTTATTAGAAAACATGATTGTTTCTTTAAAAAAGGCTTATATGTACATACACAAGTAAATATATTGGTGTTTGTAGGCTTGATGACTATGGTCCACAGTGAAATTGCCCTGTTAAGAGGCACAGCATGCAATCATATAGTCACTTTGTGAAGTCCTTTGCTTTCCATATTTTTAATTAATAGCATAGTAAATGCACTGTACTTGGTAGAAGGGTAATATGGATTTTTGTTTATTTTAATGAATAATACTCCTTACGATATGGAAATCCATCAGTAATTCCATGAGCATAGGTAACTCCAACTTCTTCTGTTGTTTTTTTTTTTTCCTTTTCTTATTTATATTTATTTATTTATTCCTATTTCCCCACCCTCCCCCCACCCATGGCTACTGTAAGTAAGAGGCATTAAGAATTGCCTCTTTAAGTCAGTGAATCTATGATTCTCACGCTAACACTGAACCACTGGACTTGTGGCTTTAAGGTTCTGCCTCAGTGTCTTTAAACCAGTGATGCAATTGCAAGCATTGATAATACTTTCTAACCTCATTTTGGATTGAATCCTTTGAGGAACAATTTTAAAGAAGTGACGTATTTAAGCCTAAATACCATGCTAAATTACTCAGGGCTGACCACTGAATTTAATGTTACTGAAACAGGCAGCCATGTAGACATAAATGTAAAAATTCCTATAGTTGTAACTTCCAGCAGCTACTCTCTGTTGCAGCCTGTCATGCTCCTAGCTCAGTGCTTTATCAGTTTGTTCACACTTTAAGTTCTGCAAAAACATTCTTGAGTTCCTAATTTCTTCTGGTAGTTACTGGAAGTTACTGTCTCCCCTTGCTGTTCAGTCTGGGCTTCGTCCCTAAACTTTTCTTCTTATGCAGCCTCTCCCATGCTGTATTGAAGCTCTTTTTTTTTTTTAATCAAAGTCTAACACACTTAACCCAACACCTGAAGTATTTGGTGTTAAGGAAATATGAATAAGATCACTTAATACAATGGACAGATTAATGTAACTAGTGTCTTCTGTCATCACAACTCCCTGTACTCACACTTATTTTTCCCTATCACATGCAATCATCAGTGTTTTATCTATTCCCCTTTCTTAAGGAGCATAAATATATTACAATACATAAACCTTTATTTATTTTTAACATATAGTTAATCTTTATAAATCTGGACCACCAGCATATATTTCAAACTGAAATAATCTTAAGGAGGTTGTATTTTGATAGTAAATAAAATTTTAGTACTAACCTCAAGATGAATGGCAAGGCTATGGTCTTAATATAGCTTTTAGTAACCAAAAAGACTTGTAATTTCCTGTTCTGTACTTTTGATAAAAATGTATGGTGAAGATCATCTTTTATGTCTACAAATAAACTTTCATTTGTTGGAATAATTTGATCTAAAAATAGCTTAATTAACATGACTGTTTTAGGTAAAAAGTATAAAAAGACTAAAGTAACTATACAGGGGTTTTTTGCTCTTGCCTGTTAACACAGAATAAAAAATAAACCTCTTTGTTTCTTTTACCATTCCTTAAGCCCCAACCCAGACATTATAAAAAGGCCAAAGCTATCTTTGTGGGTATTCAATCTACAAGGAATTATTATTGTTGCTAACTACCTGGCTGGTAGTTAGCAATCTTTGAAAATATGTTGGTAGTGTTACAGGCCTTAGAGATGAAATTAATAGATGCTAGCCTGTTGTGTTATGTGTGGTTTATTCTCCAGTTAGTGTGGCTACTACCATGGAAAAAAGTTTCTTTATCAATGCTGTCTTTATGACAATCTTCCCTCTTCCTTTTTCATCCATGACATACAAAACAGGCTCAAATGTCAGGAGGTGACAGAAAATTAATTCAATTTAGAAGCAGTTCCCGAAAGAGGTGTAGCCTAGTGCTCGGGAGACAAAGGGAAAGTTTTTATCCCTTTAAAGGTTGATGAAAATGAAAGAAAGAAAATAATTGTTAAGTAGAAAGCGAAGAAAGGAAATAAGAGGAAAAAACTGAGCTTTCTGTCTGAGACAATTTTGCTACATAGATACTTCCAGTCCATTAGAACTTGTAAGCAATTTTCCAAATAAATATGACTGTTAGAAACTCCTGATTATTGAAGCTAAATGGAGTCACTTGCAGATTCCAGCAGAGTTGCTCTTGTCCCTGTGACAGCTTGAGGTGATTTCAATCTCAGCTAAGACCACATGGTCCTTCACTCACTCCTCCCAGCCCTGTGAGATGGGGAGAGAAACACAACAACGGGCTTGTGGGTTGAAGTGAGGACAGGGACAACTCACTCAGCAATTACAGTCACGGACAAAACAGACTCAGTTTGGGGAAGAAAAATGAATTTAATTCATTACCAATCAATTAAAGTAGGATAGTGAGACATAACAACCACATTTTAAGACACCTTCCCCCCACCCCTCTCTTCTTCCCGGGCTCAAGTCACTTTGCTCCCGATTTCTCCACCTGCTTCCCCCCAGCAGCACAGGGGACAGGAAATGGAGGTTGCAGTCAGTTTGTCTGTGTCACTTTTTCTGGCATCAGGTCCCTCCCATGGGCTAAAAGAGTTCAGGAACAAAGTGTTCCAACACAGGCTCAAGGACCTCTTCAGGCACAGCTCCTGGCTTTGGCATGGGAGCCTCCATGGGCTGGAGATGGTCTCCAGTCCGGCACATCTCCTTCCCCCAGCTCTGGCATTGAGCATCTCTAGGGTCTTCTTACTCTGTCACGAGCTCTCAACATAGTCACAGCTGCCATCAGACACAGCTTTCTGATCCGTTGTGGAGTCCTCCGTGGCCTACACTTGGGTATCTGCTCCACCACTTCAGGGGACTCCATTTACCTGCCCCTACTCTTCTCTTTGCTGACCGGAGTGTCTGTAGTTCTCTGTCTTAACTCCCCTCCTCCTCTCTCCTCAGGCTGTCGATGTCTTTTGTTCACGTCGATGATCTGCTGATGGCTCTCTCCTTCCCTGCCAAATTGGTTCTTCCTCTCCTGAATACAGATTCAAAGCAGCATTTCCCTATTGCTGATTGGCTCGGACTGGTCTGGAGGAGAGTCTGCCTTGGAGCCAAAGGATCTTCTTGAAGCTTCTCACAGGGGCCATCACTACAGGCCCTTCCTCCACACAAACCCAGTGCCTGAATTTCTCTGGAGTGTTAGGTTGGGACACAGGTTCCACCATGAAGCTCCCTGTCTTCAAAGTGGTAGTCATAGGTTCAGTGTGCTAGGTCTGCACCTTTGCTGGCCGATGTTTTCCAGGGGCCACAATACAATATGGTGGAACTGAGTTGGTGGCTGAGGTTTGGGAGGCTGATACTCCTGGCCATCCTCTTCCCCAGCAGGGTGGGAAACCCTTACAAACCAAAAGCTCTTCTCTGAGATCATCAGTACTCTTGACTATCTGCTCTGGAGACAGAGACATCAGAGATTTAGAAGCTTGGGGTTTCTGGGGTGATGCTTCACAACAGATATGTTCAAAACTGTTGCTTAGGATTGGTAAGTAAAATCCTTGGCAGGAAGATGGAGAACTTGCCTCAAAGTGTACTTGTGCCTTGCAGCTCTCCATACCATCAGTCATGTTTTCTCTTTCTTGAGCTGGTGGGAGCCCACAGGAAGGTGTGATGTAGGTAGGACAGACCATTTCATATACAACAACTCGCTTTCCCTAAAACTATTTTGCAGACTGTGTTGTATGGTACTGTACTTTTATTCTCATAAGTTATGGATCAGGGATGTGTTTCACTTGAGGCTTTACTTACAAAAAGTCTGGAGAGGAGCTTATTGTTCAAGTAACTTACTGTTAGTTGCTCATTACAACTATTTTGTCCCTGATTTGGATGGTCTTTGTGGTTTTGCTAGGCCTGTTTAGGTCTGAATAGCAGGCGTAGGTATCGCTGAGGCTTCTTAGAGACTTTCTGTGTAAAAGCTAGTGATTAAAGCCCTCTGTTTTGCTATTGCAACTGATGAGTGCTGCTCTGGTGTTATCATTATTCTTCTTTCAGAAAACCACTGAAAAAAAAAAAATCTCAAAGATATTTGCACATGCCAGGTGGTGATCAGTTACCATTTTAGTTTCCAGTTTCCTTTCTGTCTAATATAAAAGTTGAAAGTGGTGGCAGTAGCATTCATAGAATCTGATTATTGTTAGGTTTGTTTGTTTAGTTTTTGTCTTTAATGTGTTGCATATTACAAGTACCTGAATTTTGTGCTTTAATTTCTTTTTAAGTGTTTTCCTTCAATAGTGGAAGAATAATTAAGTGAAAACACAGAATCCAAAATATGTGGGAAAAAGATTGTCCAGCATTTTTGGCTGCTTTGGACCAAAGCTATTGCTTTTCATTTTACATCCTTGGAGAAAAAATTAGGTCTGGGCAGCATTCCTCATCTTCCCCTCACAGGTTATGTATGCTGAGGCTCAGTATGCCAGGAGAAACAAGGGAGAAACAAGCTGGTGCAATGCTGATCTCCCCTCTCCCACCCACCCAGGCCAGGGTGTTCAACTTGAGACTTTTTGTTTCTTCACTTCCTTCTGTAAATGAACTGAAATACAAAGTGTGAAGTGAAAGAGGAAATAGTTGCTGCTGTTCATAGCCTGAGAGCAAATTGATTTTTCTTCTTGAAGAGGAGGTCGGAAAGTGACTTCTGATTCTCAAATGAGACTGCCCAGATCTCCCTGGTGCTCCCAGAGTTGGTAACACAGCTGTAGGTTAATCTCTGACTTTCAGTCCAGTTCTAGTTTGCTTTTCTTTCTGTTTAGGCAAACAACCCAACTCACCATGATTCCTAGAATATAGCTCTATTCACTTATATATGTATTATTTAAATAATGCTTTAAAGTAATGTTTCTTCTGATGTTTTTCTGTATTGCTATGTTTTTATATTTTTAGTGATGTTATAATTTAAAAACCACACAACTAGAAACTGTACAGTTCATAATACTGTAAAACTCCATGTTATAATCCTATAAATACATCGAGTGGGTCTAGTGACATCATAAAGCACCTGAACATCATCCTAGTAGTTCACTGCGATATTATTACTGGTAGCCCTTAAAATACAGTATTTATAGCTTTATATTTATAACTTCAGTGTACTCTCCTTCAATCTCTGTTCAAGCTAATGATGGATTCTCTCTAACAACTCTCTACTTGAGGACATAATTTGTTCTGCTAGAAATCCCATGTGGAACGTCTTCCCATACTGAGCTTCCTCAAAACATTTCTGTTGAAATTTTTCATGCACAATCTACGGGACAAACAATACTTAAATAATTTTGAAGCTGTAGAAGGTATTGAGATTATCAAAATTAATTCTTAAGTTTGATGATTTTTCCTTAGAAAAATGTGGTATTTCACACATCTTTTTGTTAACAAGCTCTTGGTAAAATACAGAGAACCATTTCCATTAGCAAATTTTGGAGATATCTGCTATAGCTATTTTAACATATCAAAAGCCAATAGTAACTTGTTTTCTTTTCGGAAAAGAGTTCGTTTTAAAAGGCAATTTTTATAAATCGGTTGACGAGGATTAATTTTTAGCCTAATGTCCCTAACTTATTCTGAGTCTTGCACTAGACCGTCCATCCATCTTCTGTCAGTTTCTTTAATAACATTTTAAGCTGTTGGCCAATTTCAGTCAAAACTGACACACTGTAGTAGTTGCTGAGATAAGGTAAAAGTTCCTACATGTTTCCTGAAAGAGGTGGATGAGGAGAGGAGAGGATAGGAGAGAAAAAAAATCAGTGAGGAACAGGCAGGCAAAATTCATCATCTTCAGTGTATTGGTCCAGCCTCACCACCCAGCGCAACTGTTTTTTCTTGCCTGACGGGATTACCTTGAAGGAGATGTTGTGGAGCTGCTGTTATTGCATTGGGAGATTTAGTGAACATAACAAGAATCCATAGGAAACCTTGCTTCAGCTGGTATAGTGCTCATGTATCAATGTTTTTGGGTCCCAAACTAACTGTGTGCTGCAAGTTGTCAGGACAGGTCATTTAAAAAGTTAAAACTTGAAATGTATTTTTAAGGATCTAGAGAACACACCTAGCCAGCTATACTGGAAGAGATTTGTAACCCTAAGATTGAGAACACTGACGTTCCTTAGTCAGTGAATAGGAAGAAGTTCCCTGTTGTACGGAGAGATTATTCCACGAATCCCTTCTTTGATGTTTATTCTGTTTTCTTTAGGTCATTTGCTGACAAGCTGTGACATGATGCATAGGTCTAGATAGATGTATTTGCATGAGGAAAAGAAGCAAAGTTTAAACAAAGACTAAGTTCTTTTTACATGTTTTTAGGGATACTGAGCATCCACAAATTTTCATCTCATATGGAGTTCAGCCTCTTCATTTAGGTGACTTAATGTGACTTTCATCACAATTTAATTTGAATTTTAATTACTCAGCCTTTAAGATTTTGATCAGCACTAATAAATTACAGCACAGTCATACGGTATTTAGCTGATTGATTTTTACATGCTAAAATGTAGTCATTTTGAGGAGCTATAAAAATACTTTCAAGTAGAAGAAATATTTCAAAGATAAAGGAATTTGTACCAGATTTGTTCCAAATCTGTGCCAGACCAGAGAGGGAAAACCTAAATCTGAGCCCTGGCAAGGGCAAAGCAAGTGGCTACTATGCATTCTGTTTAAGTAAATACAGCATCATCAAATCAGGCAATCAGCCCAATCAAAGGCAGTGAGTGCAGCTTTTGGGAACTGCCGTGTGTTGCCTGGTGGTGGTGCAAGAGCAGAAAGATGTACAACCTGATATCAGGAGAATCTTTGTTTTCTTTTCCTGCTCTGAAGTGCTATGTTAAGTTTCAGTTCACCAGTAACGTGCTAGGGATACTGTAACAGAAAGCTTGATAACCAGGCCCCTCAATCTCTGCTCTTTTGCTCAGTTGGGTGTTAGCTCTCACTGGCTGGATGGTGTCTACTGTCATGGGGTTGATGCGATAAAACAAAAATGAAGACAGTGGATAAAGTCCTGGCCCCACTGACGTTAGTCACATCACCTCCCTGTCCTCAGTGAAGCCATGATTCTCCACCTGTCATGAAGTACTTGCATCTTAATAGAGAAATGGAGAGCCAGGGAGTTGGTAACACCTTTCACAAGAGTTTGTATTCTGAACAGTAAAAAGCAGAAACTAGGCAAGAACATTGTGGCATCAAGCACCCAGATACTTCTAGTTTCTACTCAACTTTGCAGAGAGGATCCTGATCCCCTAAATCATGACATCTAAATTCAAAAGCAGCTGCTCCTTTAGGAGTTTCTGTTTTTCACTTCCCTCTCTACCGAGTTTTCAGATTCTTGCACAGCTAAGTGAAATACACCGAGGCATACGCAGAAGTCTCTGTCCCAGGGAGATGGGACAAGACTGCCTCAAGACTTTTGGTACACCTTTTAGGTGAACAAGCTGCTATTCCTGTACTCTTGGGTATGCGTTAGAGGCCTGAAAATTAGAGAAGATAGGATTAATTTAATAATGACAATACTGTCGACTGCCTGATTCTAGTTGTTGTTTAGGATTATCAGCTGAGAAGGCACACAACACAGGCTGAGGAGTCTGTTGATTGGATTTTGTAGGAAAGTTATAGGAGGAACATAACTGAAAACAAGAACAATTCTGGAAACTGATTAGATCTGCTTCTGGCAGTTCCTCACTGCCCATTGCCAAAGTTTCAAGAGAAAGGGAATGTGCAGGATATTTTGTGCCAGCTAATACACTTTCCTGGAACACAGGAGAATAGCATTCAGCCCTCCTCAGGATAAGAGCAGCCCAAAATTTAGGAGATCTACTCCCTAGCATAATCCCTTAATTTCTGGATAGTTAGCGACACCAGTATTTCCTTTTCCTGAGCAAATGGGAGCTACTGTTGTTTCATATTGGCTACCTACACTTTCTTTAGAAAAAGTAGACAATTTAAGCAGATCTTGAGACCTACATTAGTTCTTTCTTATCTCCATTAATTGCATTGGGAAGTTGAATAGTTATGGAGAAGAGACAAGGTTGCTTTCCAGTACTGCTGTGCCCAACAGTTCACCTAAAAGAGACAGAAGCTTATTTCTACCCTGTTTTACTGATACACTGTCTCCCAAACCTATCACTGCTTTTTTTTTTTTTTTTGCTTATTTTCTAATTGTCATATCCTTTTCAGTGCTTAGATTGTAATTTTTCTGAGGCAAAGACTGATTTTTCTGTTGTTCCTCTATGTAATGACTAGTGTAACATCATTCTGTCATGCTGTCCTCTGAAGTCGATATGCTGTGCAGTGGGAACATACCAGCTTTCTTGAAGCCAATTTTTGCATTGTAAACATAGGATTGTGTTTCACCATAGGAGTATAGGAAAGCCTGTACCCTTATGGCGAAACCTCTCTGTTGCCAAGACTGTGATACTGTTTAATGGCTAAAACCTCAAAGGAGCTTGAACAGCTGGGAGCCTGCATTCAGTTGAAATGCAGTGTCAGTGCCTAATTCCCATAGTCTCCTTAGAAAATCTCATCTCTCATTTCTAGGACTAGTAATCCAATACATTTCATGAAAACTAAATGCATAGAAATATAATTTTTCAAATACATGTGCAGTATTAAGTATTGCCAGGATCAGCCTTGGCTGTTTTAGTCTGGTTTTGTCTTTAAACCTGACCTTCAAATATGTGTCTCTCTGAATGCATTTCTGGGTGCATTTTTTTTTCTTTTTTTGAGATCATGTCATTGTTATATAGCTGAAGAAAGGGTAGTACTGAAAGCAATGCATCTTGGAATCCAAGTGGAACTATTTAGGCTCTTTCTTTAGCACAACTTCTTGACCTATAACTGTCTGGTATTTGGAAAGAAAGGATATCAGGATACTATGAGCAATATTCTCTCTTGCTCTTCCCTTCATGTTAGTAAGCTGCTGTTCTGTAAACTTTTGGAAATAGCCCTGTAACATATAGACTACTTCTAGCCAAGTAACAACAAAAAAAATCATGCATATATACACATCTGATAACAAAAAGGAAACAAACACATATATATATTCTTCTTCATAAATTTATTTAATTAATTTATGTTTACTTTTTGGCAAATACTTGGATTATTTATAACAGTTACACAGTAAACTCTTGCAGCCTTTTAAGAGGTATGTGGATTAATGATTACTCAAAGAACTGTTTTACAAGAGTACTGTGGTATTTTTAGAATGAGTGCTTAGTTAAAATAGTCACTAGGGGCATGTTATTCACATAGGCATCTTTTGTACAAAACCTATGCATTTTTTATTATCCATACATTCTAACCTGATTCAGTAATGTACCTTTGTATATGTACATATGACATTAAGCCTATGAATAGGTCCAGTTGTTCTAAAGTTAGTTGTGTTCCCTAGGATAACGTACTGAATTAGCCCTTTAAGGACTGTATTAGTATGATGCAAAATAGATTCAAAGGAATCATTTGGTTTTATAGAAAAGGTGAGGAGGAGTGCAGGGGTTTTTTGTGGCTTTTTTTTTTTTTTAGTTTAAGAGTGGAATATATGTTTTCTTTAGCTGTAAAAGCACAATCAAGGCAACATGATAAGTGAGTCAGTGTTGTAAAAGTAAAACTAATTTTGCCTTCACTCACATGAGCTATAGAAGGAGGAAGCTTTATTGTCCCTGGGAAGGTGATAAGGCAGAGTAATTGTATATTATACTGTCCTGGAACATCTGCCTGAAGACTGTTGGAGCAATTCATCTATCATGGACGATACAGCATGTTTTGTCTTTCTGCTTTAACCCATCCCCACTGCTGGCCTGCACGAAGGTTTTGATAGGGACTGTGCCTGGGCTGGGGCTCACATTAATCAGTCCCCTTGTTCAACACTCCAGCTGACATAATTACAACCTGCGCACAGCAGTTATTCAAGTCGAGTCCTTGTCACTCGTGGTGCGAAACTACACAGCTCAGATCCCGAAGGAGATTGCCTTATCACACAGAACAAGGGCTCACAGGAGTTGAAGAGAATAGAAATGGGAAAATGTCTTCCGGGAGTACTATATATTCCTTTAAAATAAGACATTTGAGAGACTTACAAGGGACAAAGAGAAGCATTGTGCAAGGTCTGAAATGAACAGGTTATTATTTTTAAAAGGATTACACAGGCCATTTTTGTGAAATGGACATGGATTATTAAATAAATTCAGTGGTGTCTCTCTCTCTCTTATCATTCAGTGACTCTGCCCTATTAGTTTTCTTCAGAAGTGATAAAATAGTTTTTGACTTGTATAATCTTTAAGTATCTCTCAGTAGAAATCATCAGAACACAACTAATAAAAGTGCACATATTATACCAGTAAAATTGGCACACACGTAAGGGAAGATCCACAAGGATCAGAGTTAAGGGTGAAGGAAGAAGCATGCAAAAGGGCTTTCAAAGATGAGCAAGTTCATTAGTTTCTGCTCTGGTATGGTACAGGAATGTGAAAGATGAAGCCAAAGAACGAGTTTCATATTTTACCATTTTTCTCTCTATTCATGTTAACCCTCTGTGGGCAAAAAAGGCAACTCCATAACACCATCTATACCAAATTAAAGAAGTTTATTTTCATGTAATATGATGGGGTTTATTTTTACATGTGATTTTTTTTTTTTTTTAACTTGAAGACAGAACTGTTCCATACATGATCATAGGGTAATTTACTTGGCATTGCTCCATAAAATTCTTCAATATAACAGAATTTCATTGGCATTCAGAAGACTTTTCCCTGTTTAATTTTTTTTCTTCATGGGTACTAGATCAGCTTGTTTGAAGCAATGCCATTCAGGCAGTTCCTGTTCTTAATCAACAGATTTATAGCGTTGCCCTGATTTCTCATCTAGTTAAAATACTGTGACTAATATTTAGACAGAATTGTGTATAATTGAAAGAATAGTAATAATTTATCTGTTCAGAGTGGTCCAATTTTAAGCTAATACTTCTACAAGACAGCTTACCTGGGACTTTGAATAGTCTGAATTAGAAGTGCTAGAAAGTATCTTACACATTTTACTCTGGATATACACATTAAGTCTGTTAGATGAGTCTAATACATAGTTCAGTGCTTTCATTCAGCAGTATTCCATTTGAGTATCTCTTGGTGAAGTACATAGCACATAGAACCTGATGTGCAGGTCCACTGTGAAAATCTAGCTACATGAAAACTGCAATTTCTTACTGAGCAGCAGGGCGTCCTTGTAGGCAAATGTACTCTTGTAGGAACAAAAATTAAGTTTTGCTTGCTCCCTACTCTTAAAACCAGTTTTCCTGGGGTGAATGATGGCTGTGAAGTAAGCTCAAAGTACAGAGCCAAATGCTGCATTTACTTATATTTGTGCAGACAGTGGCATTATGAGCACATATTCTGAAGAGAATGATGTTTCTCCGATATATACTTTCAAGGCAGATTTTAGATCAAGTAATCAATCATACCTCTAACTAAAGAACTGAATTTGACTTTCAGAACCTAGGATGGTTTTGCAGTATTGACAGCCAGGAAGAATATATTTTAATTTGCAGACTGAACAAATTTCCATGACATCATGGAAACACAATAAATGTCTGACCTCACAATGACATTTTTCAGACTTAAACTGTACTTGTAGACTTTGAGCCCAGAAAAAAGCCTTAAGCTCAGCTAGTCTGACCTTCTACATAAAACAAACTGCATAGGTTTTTTTTCCAGTTTGATCTGTACTGAGCCTCTTGCATTTGACTAAGTTTTATCATCTAGAAAGACATTCAGATTTGATCTGAAAACATCCAAACATGGAGAACCCACTCCCCTTGTGTGAAAGGTTGTAAATTGCTGTAAATGCTGAAGAAATTGTGCTTTATTTCTCATTTGAATTTTACTGTAACTTTTAGTCATTGGTTTTGGGTTTGTTACACTTTTTTGCTAAGTTAATATGTCCCTTAGTCACATATTGGTTCCCTGTTAAGTTACTCGTGCCCCAAGCTCAAATGTAATAAGCAAAACAGAGGTTTTTTAATGTAAGTGGTTTGGTTTTTTTTTTTTTCCCCTTAACTTGTATTTCTATTTATCATATTTTTTTGACTGTTTGTTTCCTTTTTAAAATGTGGGCAGTAGTACGGGAAGTAGATAGTCTAGAATTAGTTTCTCCAGTGTAATAAAAATAGCATTGCATCCTTACCTTTGCTTGCTACTTCTTTGCTTATTCATCTAAAGATGACATGGGACCTTTCTGCTTATAGCATCACACTGGAAGCTCACGTTAAACCGCTGGTCCACTAATCCCTAAATCATTTTCAATGTCACAACTTTCCACAGCATTCTTGCATTCTGTAAGTTACTTACATGCGTGTGCAAAGGTGGGAGATCCAACGTGTAGTTATATGTGTACATGTTTTGATTGAACGGGCCCAGCTTGTGAAACTGCTCTGTATGACTGCAGTGTCATCATTGTTAATCATGCTACCAATTACAGTTTCATCTGCAAATTTTATTGGCAGGGATTTTATATGTACTTTTGGCATGCATAACAGAAGTGAGTCTTTCAGACAATGCTTATTCTATTGATAAATTGAAACATTTGAAATGAAGAGGAAAATGGGCATCTCTTTTTGCATGAGGGGTGGGGGCTGGCATAGGACAGGAAGAGGCAATGTATTAGCATTAAAAAACCTACTTTGAGCAGAGATCATACAGACCACGGTTATGAATCCAGGCTGCAAAGCAACAGGATCTATCCTCTAGGGAGCCATGTTGTCACTAAAATGGCTGAAGGAACTGACACAAAGGCCAGTTGGAAGAAGTGCCATCTGCATCTGAGATTGACAGGCAGCCTTTAGGGTCTCTTGCTATCATTTCTGACTCCAGCAACAGTCCGCTTTCATCTCGTGCAGCCTATAGACTCCACACCCTTTCTTAGGCTCCATCTGCACTTTTATATTTGTGAAAATACTTTATGGCTTCCTGACAATATACAAACGGACTCTACAGAATTGTTCAGTTACTTTATGTGGTCATCAAAAGAAGTACAATAGAGAAAAAAAATGATGTTGAAAGGGAAAGTGTGTCTTCAGTGAAATTCATCCTAGCTTTTTTAAAAAATAGATGCTTTCCATGGCCTCATTGCAGCAAGGTATTTGATCATGTACATAAATTTAAGCTTGTGAGTCATTCTTTTGAAGTCAATGGGGCTGCTTGTACTTCAGCTGCACAAGTGCATAAGCACCTTGCTAAATCAGGGCCTATGATACTTAAAGCCTGGTCTCCATCCTTACACCACCGCAGAGATGCTGTTTCTCAGACCAACTTCTCTCTTATGCCATCTGCTCCATCAAGAAAGGAAAGGGGGAGGGAGGAAGCCCATGAACAATGGAGTGATTATTCTCAGTTACTGTGAAATAGATGAACTCCACCTGCTCTTTCTGCCACTTAAACCTTGGCTGACACGGTGCAGCAGTGCACGGTGCACAGCAAACCTCTGCGTCCCTCATGCGCTGCAGGCGGACGGATCCAGAGGGCCCTTGAGCCAGGCCAGTACAGAGCTCGCTCTGCCTGAAGCAAGGCAGGAGCCAGGAGTCCTAGCAAATGTCACGGAGAGTTTTCAGTAGCAGATCAGTCCTGTGAAAAATTGCTTTTTTGTTATTTTTGCGGGGTTTTGTTTTGGTTTTTTTCTGTAGTCAGTACAAGGGGACACTGCAGCTCTCTCCAAAGAGCTACTTGGGCAGACAGAGCTGAGCAGCCCAGCTCAGCATGGCAGCTCCAGGGGCAGTGGGAACCTCAGCACAGGCTGAGAGCTGAGGCACATCTCCCTGCCTCTCTGCATCCTTTCCACCTGGTCCTCCCAAGTCTAGTAGTTTGAATATATTTTGCAGGTTTCTGTCTTAAAGGTTCCTCTTTATTTCTTTCTGTAGAAAGCAGAATTAATGGAAGCCTTTAACGCAGGGAGGCATTATTTCCTGAAATCAGAGATATATTTTTTTCGTCAAACATCCTGTTTTCTTTATTTGTGAAGTGTGTTATGAACTAATTGAACTAATTGTGAACTAAGCTTTTTTTTTTCTTTTGCTGTTTTTTGGGGTTTTTTGGGGTTTTTTTTGTTTTTTTAAAGAAAAATATTCTGGTTGAAAATTTGTAAGTAGATCTAGATGCCAGCACTGGTTTTATACTTTGGTTGTTGTTCACTCTGCACGGTTGTAACTGGCTTTACAGATTCGTTGGAGGTAAACAAGACTAGAGTTCATCTCTTCTTATTTCCCTTCAGAATCTCCAGTTACTCTGAGTTTGCCTTTAAAAGCATGCATTTTGGCTATTGTAATCAACTCCTTGTAGTACACATTTTTGTAATGATCAATTATTTGAAATTGGGAATTTTTATTCCAGTAAAATGTAAATATAGCAGTAGATCCATGGCCAGGTTACAATTTGGACATGCTAGTCTGCTGAATGGAGCAGAGACACAAGCAGTAATTATCAATCTCCCATCATTTTCAGTGCTGACGCACAAGTTTTTGCTGCTTCCCTACAGGGCTCTGCTACTTTTTAGCAGCCAGCATTGGACATCTGTCACACATACTGTATGTCATAACAAATAGATCATTACAGAAAAAAATGCAAAGCTATAAATGTAGAAAAGCAGAAAACATTATGATTATTATCCCTCGGTGTTACTATAATACTGTCAGAATAAATCCCAAATACATTTTATTATTTTCTTTGTGAAACTGACTGTATCATAAAATCTCATTAAAAGATGTAAATGTAGTGTACTCTCTTTTATGGGCTACTTCCTATTTTCTGACTGGCAATACATGCAGTACATGGCAGTACATGTAAAATGTGGTAATACATGTGGCCACCAGATTGTGGGGCATGCATTTTTATGATAGTATGGATGTGTATTTCAGTCAGCTTAGCTTGGTATGGTTGAAAAGCATCAGCTGTGGGCAAATGTTCACTGGAAAAACAGCTGCAGTGGTAAAGATGTTGCTGTCCCCCAGCAGTTCATTGTCACTGTTCACCAGAGGTCTTTATGAACAGCACAAAGAGATGTTTGCCAGCAGTGACACAGACAGAACTGAGCTGGCGCTGGGTGTATCGTAGTTGATCTCCTGAGTTCCCATGGAGCTGTATGCTGCTAATTCTGGCAAAAGTATCTTAAGTCACTTGATAATTGAGGTCAGCTGCGAGTGCTAGCACGTGTGTTCATGTGATTGTTCCCCCAGTCATTTAAAACCTAAATAAAAGGTAGGTTTTAAAGGTTTTTCCTTTTGCTTTTAAAGGAAAAGAGCAAGGAAAAAGTAAACCAGGTGCGTGCTAGTAGTGAGAAGACTGAGAAAGTGTCTTGTATAGACATCTATACATTTCTTGTATAGATATGCATGTATATATGTTGTATATGTGTGCTAACATATAATAATAATTACAGTTATATAATGTTAACTTCAATACATTTCAGAATGTACTTTTGGCCACGATATTTTTCTGGGTTTTATTATTTCTTTTACAATGCTGTATTGACCTGTAGCACTGAGGAGGTAAGCCAATACTTTTAAGATTTAAACTTGTGGTCTGAACCAAGCGCTAGTGATGTATGCAGGTTTTGTATAACGTTGTAGCTAGTTTGAGTTAACTGGCAATCAGTTTATTTTATTTTAAAAAACAAAATATAGATAAATCTTGAGTATGCTAGGAAGAATTTTTGGTTAGTTTTGGGGGGTTTTTTTCTGGGTTTTTGCTTAGTAGAAGTTGGGCAGAGTGACTGTCATTGTGAAGGTTTTGATTGAATAAGCCTGTTTGCATAATGTAATTACTACAGATTGAGGTATTTGTTTCTTTCCTGTCAAGAAATTATTGCCCATTAGGTTGTTTACTGTCACTCTACTGAATGCTAGTTTTCATACAGTTTAACACAAGTAAGAAATAAAGCAGGCTAGAAGGGTTGTATTTTGAGAAGCAGTAATGCTGAAAAAAACCTGAAAGATTCCTGAGTATAAACGAGTGAACAGGAGCTCTCGGTGCTTTGAGGAGTATCCAGGAACTCCTAGAACTCCTGGCTGGCACTGGAGAATGCTGAGCACAGGGGAAGTCAGGGCATCCTTGAATGCAGCACTGGTATGAAATGCGCTCTGGTACTCAAAGTGTTTACAGTTGAAAAAAGTTTAGAAAAAATGCAATGATTTCCCAAAGTTAGACGAAAGGAACTGGTGTCTCTGTAGCTCACATACCAGAGGTAACAGAGGATCCTTCAGCTAAGCAAGATGTGTTGGAAATAAAACACTATCTGTTAGCTGGATTCAGGAGTGTGAGGAGAGGAGAGATTATAAGACTGACAGTAATCAACTATAGAGTAATTTGCCTATGATTATGGTGGATTTCCTGTTGCTTTCAGTCAGATTTCAGTGTCTCTCTGAAAATGATATTTGAGTACCAAAAAGAGTTAGGGTTTGAGGAAAGAATCACTGGGCAGACTTTTTATGAACTGTGTTATCCGTGAGGTCAAGCTACAGTTCAGTATGATTTTGTGTTTCTAAAAATCTGTGGCTTCTCCTTTCTAGTCTAATTACATTATTGCAGTTTTGATTTAAAGACAGTTTTCCAAGTTAGACGACATTTTCTGTGAAAGAAACACCCGCAAATTTTTTATGTATAACTGAGGTTAAGAATCTACAATAATAGATTTTACTTCCATGAGAAGTTTGCTTTCATCATAACTGCTTATATTTCTGGAAGAAAGTATCTGAGTACTTTGCCATTTCTCAATCAAAATACTGCAATTTCTGTGTACTTATTGCAGGTTGCATAGTGGGCTATAAACAGTGCAGAAGACCTTCAGAGCCCTCTCATAGTGACATCCATGGAGTTGCCATAAGTCCTTTAGGTTATATGCATTTCTCTGCAGAAAGAGGATGTTTCTACCTGATGTCCTGAAGAAAACCTTTTGAAAAAGGTTTATTTTTTGCAAATAAGAGCCCTACAAGGTGCTAAAATTTTTTAAAACTTAGTAGGCTAGATAATTAACATTTTGCCTCATTTGCACCTCTGAAACCTTCCATTTCCATGTCTTGCAGTAAGCATCTTTCTGAAAATGTCAGGCACTGCATAATGGAAGTGTTCTAATTTCAGTTCCCTATTAGTAAAACATCTGAATAAAAATAGGTTGCTTCCTGCTATATTTCATTTAGCTGTTGAATACAATGCTAATGTATTCTCGTGTACAAAACTCTTAGAACATACAGAAGCATTCCTATTCTGCATGGGCAAATTTAGAATTAACAGAAGATCTTTTGTGAATTTCTCTTACTTCATTATTTTTATCCAAAATGCCACATAAAAGATAAGGACAGCAAATAGCTCTGGTATTGGGCAGCCACAGCTCTGCAGTTAGCTACTGAATTCGGCTGTTCACAGGGGCTGCTTAAACCAGCGCTGCTGGCTGGGGGGAGGCCGAGCACGACCCTTTGCATCCAGCCGTGAGGCCGCGGCTGAGCCCCTCTGCATGGGGAAGGGGTGCCCAAAGCCCTGCCTTCTTACAGCTTTTACTGCTCTAAGGATAAACAAACAAACAAACAAACAAAAAACCACTGGCTGGCTGAGCCCTGCAGGATGGGAGAGAAGGAAGAGATGATGGGGGAATAGTGACCCCAGCCAGCACTCACTGTGGGGACCTTCAGGCTGACCATTCTGACACAAACTTGCTCCAAGGCTCATCGTTCCTCCCGTGTTTCCCTGCTGCTGACTTTGAACTCCCACCTTTGCTCGTATAAAGTGCATACCTGTGCTCTGCCATCCCAGAACCCTGGACAGTGCTGCTGTTTTCAATGGAGTAGACCTAGTTTTGCTGAGGAATCTGGTCAGTGGCACACTATAGCTTTCCAATGCAACTGAGAAAATGTCTACATAGGAGCAGAGTTATACTAGTTTCAGGGGCTAGAGGAACAATATTATTTTCTGACTTAGGGAGGAAGGCAGTTATGAGAACTTTTGCCCCGTGCACTAGGAGCGTGTATTTTCCCACTGTCCTATAGACGAGGCACTGTTTCCTGCTCTTAGCACAATGCCCTATTTTTTTGGTAACAGAACTGATATATATAAAGGTAGGAGAGAGGCAATGGGAGAGGGAAGAAAAAGTAAACAAAGGCAACAACTTCTCACACTGACAAAATGCCTGGTCATTTTATGCTACTCCTAACCTTCCACTTTATTCCACTTTCCCAGCAAGGTGCATCAATGCTGCTAAGAAGTAGATGAGGATGCAGAAAGCTGTCATATGTGGCATTTGGCTTCCTTGGAAGGTTCTCATCCTTGGAATAGAGGAGTTTTCTTTAGGCCCCATTCTGGAGAAGCTTTGAGCCTCATTGCAGTAGGGTGCCACTGGAGATGTCCATTGGAAGCTGAGTGTTATTCACTATTATAATACCTACTCAGCTTTTTTTGCTGTGGTATCCTGTTCCTATCTAGGTAGTTATCAGTATTCTGAGATTTGCTTATGAAGTGACAGTGACATCAGAAGTAACTTAAATCTTTTTTGGATGCATCGTTCATGTTGAACAGCTGGACACAGAAGGTGGTGATCAGTGGCACAGAGTCTAGTTGGAGGCCGGTAACTAGCAGTGTGTACCCCATGGGTCAATATTGGGACCAGTCCTCTTCAACATCTTCATTAATTATCTAGATGATGGGGCAGAGTTTACTCTCAGCAAGTTTGCAGATGACACAAAACTGGAGGGGTGGCTGATACACCAGAGGATCGTGCTGCCATCCAGAGCAACTTCAACAGGTTGGCAAAATGGGCTGACAGGAACCTCATGTAGTTCAACAAGGGGAAGTGCAAAGTCCTACACCTGGGGAAGAAAAACCCCATGCACCGGTATATGCTGGTGGCTGAACAACTGGGAAGCAGCTTTGCAGAAAAGGACCTGGGTTCCTGGTGGAAACCAAGTTGAGCACAGGCCACAAACTCGCCCTCGTGGCAAAGAAAGCTAACCGTATTTTGGAACACAGGCTAGCCTCTTAAAAGTTGCATTATTTGTTTGTGGCTGTAATTCAAAGTGGAACTCAAAAACCAGAAAGACTTTATTCCATTTCTTTCAGGCTGGGCTCTAAGTTGCCAAATTTCAGAACAAAGTGAATCTTTATCTCAAAGTTTATAAACTCCTGGAAGTGAATTTATAACACAAAGCTTGTCAAATGCTTAACTATCATCAGCATTGCAAAACTGTAATATTTTATTTTAGTTAGATGTTTATCATGGCATAGCTTGAATGAAAATATAGTGCTGTTTAAAATCACAGACTTCTATGTTTGCTCATATGAGATGAAGTGATGTTAAGTACATGAATACACAATTTTGGTGGGGGTTTTTTGTGTCAGACATGTAACATACTTGTACAGTACTCAGGAGAAGACTCCTAATAAAACAGACAGTCTAAGCACACTGAATAATTAAAAAAATATTTTATATACAGTACATTTTTGTCATGTCATATTTAAAGGTATTACTTGGCTTCAAAAGTGCTTCGATTTGCCAGTTGTTACCTTCATGGTTTATGTTATGTTTGCAGTTGCTGCATTGCAACCTAATACAAGAAACCATTTGTAATGCCTTGTATTCTCATAGTCCTCATTTCTGATGAAGCCTTTCTGGCCCTGTCGCATGGAAAAAATTATTTTTTCAAATTTTTATTTCCCATGATGATTATATCGGTATATTGATGTGTTTAATCACTGATTTTCACTGATGACTGGATAAATGAGACTTTGGGATAGCTCTGTTTAAAGTGGTTGGAGCAAATTCACAAATCAAAGGAGATAGAACTGGCCTTTTATGACTTGAACAGGCTGGGTTTTCTTCACAACTTTTACATAGGTTTCCACAGATCCTTTATATATTTCACAGAAATATTTCAAAGTAAAGTTTTATATCTTTCCTTAACATAGTATGAGAGCTGAGCTAAAAGGACACAGATATTTTATTTTAGATTTGTATGCTCTGCTTTAATCTATTGCCCTTTAAAGTACAACCCATGATAGAAGGTTACCAGATTGTCTCCTGCTTCCATTGCAGTGTACACTTATCTTTTCTTTTCTTTTTTTTTTTTTTTTAAATAAAATACATGTTTCATTTTAACAACATTTATGAGCATTGTAATTTTTTTAGGGCTATATCCTGAAAGATGCTGAGGACCAATATTTCCTATATTTTTCAGTGAACATAAGTGTCTTTTCTGACATTCTCAGGAGTCTAATCATTATACTGGTGTATAGCAGATGGACATGACAGAGGGTGAGCTTTGGCAGCACCGTAAGGCAGATATCAGCTTTACTATGACCATCTCCAAGGGAGAGACAAGCACTACAACAGAACTTCAAGCTGCTGCTTCCAGTTTATTTTAGGGATCTTATTTTTTTTTTAGGTGCCTGTTACTGTGGTATTTCTAACAGTGGCAGGTAAACAATCAGTTGCTCAAAATACTACTGTTGTCTTATTTGAATATTTATCAAATATTATGTATTTATATAGTTCACTTGAGTGTTTTTACTTTTTCATTTAAACTGAATTACTGTTAGTTTGACAATATTAATAGGGTACAGTACTAAGAAACTCTAAAAAAAATTGTACACAGGCCATTATTTTGATTCAAGAATAAATATAATGGTTATTTCTGGTCGAAATAAATGAAGAAGCAGTACTTTTATGCATGAAAACTCTACTGCTTCCACAAAAGCTATGTTTAAGATATAAATCAGAATCTGTCTGTATTTTCAGAAAGGTATAAACTTGAACAACACAATTCCCTTTTCTAGGAACAGTTCATAAGGTGAGATGAGAGTTGTTGGAATACCCTTACAAAAATAATTCACAACTCCTCTGGAATCTATGAACTATGTAGGAAAGGTTCATGTGACCTCCACTGAGAATGTTACAGGCATTTCAGTGCATTTCAGTTTTGCTAGGTTAATTTCTGTCCATCACTTGACTACCATAAAAAAAAAAAAAAAGACTTTTGCAAATGTAAAAAATTGATAATTTTTAAATGCTTCTGGTTCAGATGCATTGCTCAGTTAACCTGAAACAGCTATGGGAGCCATCATGCAAAGGACGAAATTTATGCAAAACCTAAAATGATGCAAAAACTTGGGCAGATAGTGAAAAATGAGTAATGAACTCTTATTTTCTGTTATAACACTAGGTTTTATTTGAATGACTAGTAGGGAATAAATTACTATATAACTTATTTTTTTTCATTGCTTTTTAGGTCTAACTGTGCTGAAAATATTCGTAAACACATCTTACATACAGGAAAGCATGAAGGAGTGAAAATGTACAACTGTCCTAAATGTGTCTATGGAACCAACATCCCCGTGGAGTTTCGTAACCACTTGAAAGAGCTTCACCCAGACATTGAAAATCCCGATCTGGCGTACTTGCATGCTGGTAAAGTCATCCTTCCCTTTGCTTACAAATTCTTCTCTTTTCTGTATTATCATGCTTAAATGATTGCAATAAGAAAGCTAGCTGTTATGTTATTATTATTTATTGTGAAGAAGAACATGATTTTAAAATGGGCTTAGTCCTTTTCCAGTTTTCACAAGGGGTGAAGGTTATGCGTTAAGCACTGAAATCCATTCACATTTCACAAGCAAAGATTGCAGTTCAATACATAAAGATCAGAACTGTATGCTATTTAGATGCCTCATTTTGAAATCTAGTTGAACTTTTATGGAGAAATATTTTTTTAACATTTGTGTGAAGTCCCTCTGCCCACCCTAGTCTCCCAAGAACAGCAAAACAAAATTCTGTAGGAAATACAGTGGCAATGCATAATGTAATGCTTTAAAAATTCTTAGATTTCATTACAAAAAAGCAAACTGTTCAACATTAAAAGATAGAACAGCAGAGGCCAATCAATAACTTGTATGTATGCTTTGAGGCTTTATGTTAGAGAGCACACACATCGAACTCACTGGAGGAATGCAAAACAAAAACATTGCTTTGGAAACAGGTACTAAAAGAAAAAAGTTGGGGTGTTTCCTGTTTAGGAACAGAGTTTTTTTTTAGAGATTCTACAATTCACAACAGAAGGCAGAAGTTTAATGGGAGCACCAAGTTAGGAGAAAAGTAAGGGTTCAATGACAAGAGGTTAGGAGAAATAATACAACATTAGGCTGGAGCTTGAATTAAATGTGATCTTAACTCAGGAGATAACTTAGACATCACTGGGTGGGAAGACAAGTCAGAGCAGTGGGAAAAAAGAACAGATGGCAAGAAGAAAGAGTTGAGGAATCCAGAGGAGGAGGAAGCTATGTGGGCCAAATTCTCCTTAAGATGCAAATTAATCTTCCATTGAAGTACTGCTATTAGCACTACTGTGTCAGATTTAAATCTTCTGTAAGGAATTGATCTCATAATTTTTTAGACCCTCATACCTATAAAAAATATCACCTAGAGAGCTTTCATTCCGCTCTGTGCAGTGTGTACACTCAAGTTATTTTAAAACCTCTCAGCCTTCTCAAAATGACTGCTTGCTTTTCTGACTAGAGGCAGTGTATTATTTGTACCATATATTTCTATTTGCCAAGTATTCCACTTTATTTTGGAACCAATCATCATGTCATGTCAGCATATGGTGGATAATATCTGGATGTGCAAACAAAATGCCAGTTGGCGGAATACCAATTTCAAAATAGGTCAGAAAACTGATCACATTTCACCACAGTTCTCACTAAAGTGAATTAATATTCAACTCAGAGCTTAAATCCAGACACTGTTGAATTTTTACTCCAATAATCTCACTTAAAATAATATGAAAATTTAAAATACTTTCAATAGACACATATGCAGACTTAACACAGATAGCTATAACGCCGGTAACATCACTAACATTTTTCCAAAATTACTTGTTTAAGACTGTATCTAGGTAAATGAAGTGCTCATTGCAGCATGCTATGGTTAAAACTATCCAACTTGCTTGTCTTGGCAGCACAGGAAAACTGTAATCAATACACTGTATACTAGCAATATCTATTTTCTATACATTCATTCTTATACTGTAGAAATCCCATACACTAAACAGAGTACTGTACGAACATATTAGTACTAGCAAGAACTGATTGTCACCTACCTATTGCCAGGCTAGCCTAGAATTGGTGTACAACAGAAGTGTGTTGAAATATTGTTTGCATAATCCCATCACTAAAAGGGCGACACTGTATTTTCCTATCAGGAAGAAACATTATTAAAGCGGGTCCTAAGTGATAGTTGGTCATCCACATCACAGTTAAATTAAAGGGGTTTTCATTTCTTCTTTTCAATCCCTTTCTGGCTGATGGACATCTGAAAGTAAGGTTTTAGATAAGTTTTTTAGAGGAATGAGGGGATAACTCCCGTGCCCTGGCTAACAACCGTTATCAAAATAAGGTTCATTCTGTGTCTGGTTCACAGTTACTGATTGCTTATTGGTCATTGGCAGCACAGACAGAGAATCGACAACATGACTAAGAACTCTTTAGGATGATAAGAGTATGAAAGTGTCACACAAGATCGATTTTTTTTTAGCTTAAACATATTTATCTGTCTTTTGTGTTCTAATATTGCTTTGTAACAGTAAAGCCAGTCCCTTTGCTTCTTTGAGTGCAATAGAAATAGAGTAAGTTTCATCACTGGCAAAGAGACAGATGCCAACTCCAGCCACTTTGCAGGACCAGGCAGAAACTATTTCACCACAACCTACCAAGAATGGAGCCGTGGATTACCTTTAGGATGTGGCTGGGAGTGAAAATCAAGTCTGTTTCTCATCTGTGAAATTAAGATTATCAGATGGATTTCTAATTCAAAGTTAATGCTCTTTATAATATAATATTCTAATACTAATTTCTGTTTAGTTTTCTTTGGCAACTAATATACTGCTATATGGTATCAATGGCAGTAAGGAGCTTAAAGAAGCTGCATTTCTAAAGAGAAGGCTGCAGAGGGTGGGAGGCAGAACAAGTTAGCTTCTACCCGAGTAAGGACAATGCTGTAATTGATAGATGGTAGCACTCTCTATTCTGTATCTTTGAAATCCTGTATAATGTGAGGAATTGATGTGTGGAAATCCCACAAAGCCAGGTCTTGAGACTTCCTTTTCCCTTTTTGCTGTAGACTCTGTCAGAGAATGAGATATTTAGCTATACAACTATATTCCTTAAATAACTTAAGAAGTACTATTGTATGTTTTAAAACAATAAGAATCTAGAGAACATTTTTGTCTTTAATTTAAAAATTGTACTGCATTTGAACAGCAGACCTTTAATGCACGCAAACCAGCAGAGATACACGCATCTGCACATAAAATTACGGCTTGAATTTGCTAGATTACACTTCAAATACCAATTTACACATTTAACCTCTAATTTTTATATAAATCATCAAATCTGTTTTGAAATGTCATTGTGTGGTTTTTTTTAAGAGCTTTATGCCTGTATCTTGATGTTGTCTGTCCCAACATGTTGAAATTTAAATTTTGTTTAAAAATAAATCCAGAAATCCCATGATTGCTGATTATCCACAATATTAATTTATTTTCTTTTAAAAAATCACATTTAAGACACTGATAGATTTTATAGCTGTTCTAGAACAGAAGTGGCTTACTAGCAAGCTCAGAAATCCTGCAATTAATGTTTTAGTCATGGGAATTTGGTTCTAATGTAAGCTATTAATATTATTCATTTTATCAATGCACAAATCTGAAAATTCATCATTACAAGTGAAAATTTAATACAATAAGTGAGTGAATTGTCATATCATGGTGAGTACTATCATTTTGATGAAATTTTTTTTATAAGAAAATTTTTCTGAGTTGCTTATTATGCACTTGTCTGTGTGGCAAATCCCAGAGTAAACGGAAGAAATCTTTGGATCGATTCTTGTGTGCATTACATTTCCAAGTTTCTTGGATATGTTTTTATTCTAACTGATTCTATATCTCATTACTGAATTAAATTGAGCCTGAATACTGTCAAATGGGACAGAGGAAGGGCCCATACCTGTGGTAGAACTTGAAAGAGATCAGTAGTCCAGCTGTCTTTCTCAGTGCTTTGCCGGTTTTGGAGCAGCATCACTTGGTAAGGATGATTTCAGTTTGAAATCATGTTCATTGTTTAGGAGCTTTTGTCTTATAAACATTATGATACTATTATGCTGCATTATTTATATCCAAAGACCGTAATATCTATGGCTTGACATCTCCATTATTCCAATAGCCGCAGAGACTGTGGCATCTCATTGTGTGCATAGTAGTCTTGTGTGGATACTAAACCGGCCGTAAGGCAAAAAGCTCTTCAGAGAGAAGAGGAGCAGTTTGCTCATTATTATTTTCATGATCATATTGAAAGTTATGCAATGATGCTGTTTTTTTCTGTATCATTTCTGTGCAGCACGGTTAGAAGCGAACGTGGTCTCCGAGAATGAGTGCTGCTCTAGGAAATGAGAATAACTCAATTTTTCACTGAGCTACTGAAAAAAATTGAGCTCCCTGTCCTGAGTTTCCCATGTGCAAAATAGATGCAATGCCTACCTAGTTCGAAGCACAAAGCTTTTGCCTGAAAATGGCTTCACAACAGTCAACTATGGGATTAGGGAACTGCTTAAGACGTTGAACAGAAAATTTGGAGGTGTTTTACTTAGTTTAGAATTAAGTAAAGTAAGCCATACAAAATCTTTCTTGGAAGTCTTTTCTTTTTAAAAAAGGCAGACCAATTCATCATACTCTTTGGTAAGTCCATTTTTCCTTTGAAAATGATACTGTGCTTGTGAAGCACTTGAGTTATCCAGCGTGCTGAGAGAGTCAGCCACCCTGGGCTAGGCGAGTAGGAGTGGAGGATCATTTATTCTTATGGATCCTGACAGAACTAAAAGCGTGAACCTCTTCCTCTCACTGCACAGATGTGTTTTGGGGAATGCTTGGAAGTACATCTTTGTGTGCCTGTGCCTATGTGAAAATTATAGGTGCCTCTGGGATTGGGCATCCAAAGAACAAAGATCATGATGATCGTGTTTTGGCAGTTGGCTGCCTACATGGTGATTGACTGCTTAGTGCTCATGAACAGTTACATAATTCATGACCAAAATGATAGATAGGTACTTGATTATAGTGTATAAGTTGCTTCACAGGGAGAAAATATCAGGCATGAGCTACTCTTAATCTAGCTGAGAAAAGCCTAAGAAAAATCAGTTACTGAAAGCATAGTCAGACAAATTGAAATGAGAAACAAGGTGCAAACACTTAAATATTAGGTCTTGATTGAGCTCTGGCAGCGACTAGCAGAAGAAATTATCCCTGCTCCATTCCTTTGAGCCTTGAGAAGACTGGATGTCTTTTGGGAAGATAGGTTTTAGGAGGACCCAAGGTTGCTGGGTTCACTGCAGAACTAAGTAAATGTTATTTAAGGGGCTTTGATATACCAAAAGTCAGACTATTATCTAATAGTCCTTCCTGCTCTTAAATCTCAAAACAGTGTTAATCTGCAGCCCGTTGGTAAGGGTTGCGTTTGTGAATCCAAAGTGCTTAGGTGTTGTGATAGCAAAGGGATGACTGAGGAGACAGAGAGTCCCCCGAAGTGTTCTTTCTCACAGAGATGACATTCCCATCATCAGCACTAAATTCTTACTCTCATTGAGCCTGAAGTGCCTGTGCCTGAGTAGAGATGCACTTGCCTAAAATAAGTTTTGTTTTGTTTCAGGTATGTCACCAAATCCTTAATAAAATACATTGGAACATACATTTATTTGTTTGTTTGTTTAAGGTGTTTGAAGAATCCTTATGAAATTCTGCTCTTTTGGTTGACAGTTCTCTTACTCTCTTATTGGCTCCTGAGATCTGAAGACAGTTCAATTAATCATCTCTTCACTAAGCTTGGTTTACATCCTGCTGTTTTCCTTTTTAGATTAGGGGAACACAGAGTTAAGGGAAGTCTTAGTTCTTTCCAGAGAGCAGTGCAAATGAGAAAAATTTACCACAAGGTCTCTTTTATGCATGCTTGAAAAATATTTTTCCAAACTTTAAGTGCACTTTTCAAAAGGCTGTGCTCTCCACACATTTCTTTTTCAATTTCTTTAGCTTTTGAGAAACAATGGTGTAGTAACAACCCACAATATGATTACATCATCAACAAGGGACAAAATAGTGATCCTATCAGTTGTAACAGTTGCAATATTCATGAATGGAATTCTCAAAGTTCAAATAGTTAATCCCAAGTAAAATTGTGATCTTTATCCCACTTGACAGCTACATTTATCAAATTATTAAGAGAAAAAATTGATTGCTAAAAGTTATGGTGTGATCTATTATGTGATTTTATCAAGGTATAACTGTATTACCAAGTGGAAACTGCAGACTTATGCAGAATGTGACTTGAACACACATAACCTGATAATATAGCAATTATACTAGTACCCTAGTGTTTTTCTACTTTTATTTTTTTTCTTGTCTTTTCTTTTGCATCTTCTGACTCTTTACTAGAAAATACAAAGTTGAAAAAATTAGAAAAAATGAAATTATAAAACCCTGTTTACCCTTATACTCTCTGAATTGATCAAACTACAAAAATGTAAAATCAGTGAATGCTGTTAATCAATGGAATAATGGAAATACAAGTCAGTTGAGTATATATGCAAACTTGTAATTCACATCTTAAGTAAAGCCTCCAAAGAATGGATACACAGTTTTGTTTGCGTGCATATTTAACTTTTTTCTTGGAATAGTTATGTTCTTAGTCTTTATCACTATTTAAATAAAATGCTTGAAATGCTGTAATTTGAAAAAATATTAAAAATCTGTTATTGCTAGATATAGGCAAATCAGGTAGAAGCTTTTACAGTAGCAGAATATTGCTTGGGTTTCTAGTTAGATAAAACATTATTTTTGATGGCTGGTATACTTAAAGAAAAAAAAAAGGCAGCAGCAGCTCTGCTTCAAACAGGTTTGCTCTTGTCATAGCTATTAGTGCCAGTCTTTCAATAGCATGTCATGTTGATTGGCAGACACCTCCCTTTCCTCTTTTGTGAAGAATAATAATTTTAGTGAGTGCTTGAAATAAAAACCTAGTATAAATTATTTTCTGTTTGTAAAGGAGACAGATAGGTTCCTTATAACCTATGCAGATTATGTATTATTGTGTTTCAGGAAAAATTAATCTATGTTTTAAAAAAGCCTAAAACCTAAGTAATTTGATTATTTTTAGAACTGTCTTCTATTAGAAGTCTTTATATGCCTAGCAGAGCTAGGTCATGACCATAGAGTTGGTTCTTTCCAGGTAGCAAGTAAAGAAAAAAAAAACTAAAAAAGGAGCTCATGAAAGTATTTTTTCTTTTTTTCTAGTATGTAGTTTTTGCTGCTGCTGTTGTTGAAGAGCTCAGGACCTCCTTTCATAGTCCCATAGTTGCTTTTCTTGAACAGTCAGCATATATTGCTACTGAGTGACATGAAAGAAGGTGTTGAAATATTTTGATGCAAATATTACATAATCTAATATGCAAACCCCATCATTATTGATATTAATTATATTCTATAAGTGGTTGGTATCCTCAGATAAGAGTGAAGGCCATGAATTTCACTAAAGAAAAAATGTTCAGAATATAATTTTAAAGGAAAAAGAAAATATTACCTAGATCAAAGTCTGGAACACCTCTTAATACCTCTGAGCAGTAGAAGGATAGTGTCTGTGATGTTGAGCACCATTTTTCCTTCAGATAGTTGGCAATAAGCTGCAGGGCCATCACACAAGTGATTTCCATATTGTGAATAGCACCAATGGCATTTGTAGTCACAAGTCCCATTCTGTTCAATGCCTTTCTGCCCATGGTCCACTCACTGCTCTGGGGATTTCCTAGTTATTGTTCCTTTCTGTAGAGCTATGCCAGCTTGTGACAAGGTGACTAGTTTTCGTGGGGTGAGCTTTTGCTCCTGAGCAGCTTGAATCTCTTTGTCCATGTTGAAACATCTAGTCTGGATGTTGGCATGTGCCTGCTTTCCTGTCCTGTGGCATCCTGATTTCCAAGACAGGGAACCATTCAGCTAACCTGAAAGGGAGCAGTGCCACACTGGCCAGTACAGAAACTCTCATCAGTTTTGAAATTTTCTGTGGAGGCCTAATGCCCACCACTGTTCTGCCCTCAAAACAGCCTCGGATGGGCATCTGCTTTGCAAATTCCATGCACTGCATTGGTAGCCACATGCCAGATCCCTAGTGGTGTTCACAAAGACTGTTGCCTCTGCATGGATATCACTATCAGTATTATTACTTCTCATCAGTAATATTACATCATATTACTGATGAGAAGAAGGTAATCTTACTCCAAGCTATTATTATTTACACTAATAGATAAAATATCCTTCATGAAGAGCAAGACATGTTATTGCCTATTTTGTGCTAAAAATAAGATATCCTAACATAAAACTTTCAAAGCAAGGCGGAAATATTAAAATACAGAAATAGAAGAAAGCCTTTAAGAACGACAGCCTTCTAAAAACAAAAATATTTAATTCTGCTAGAAAATATATATGCATAATAGTATAGTATGTGGTATATACAAATAATAAAAGGAAATGTTAATATTAAAATAGCAAAATATTAAAATTCTGATAAAATTGCTAAAAACCAGGATATCGGGGTCATCAAGAAAACTTTTCAAACAAACAAACAAAAAAATGAACCTTACAGAAGAAATGAAAAATAAAGGTATATAGCGCATAGGAGTAATTCAGGATATTTTTATGTGGAGATTGTCCTATACTCTGAACATTTAAATTATTTCCTATTAGGAGAAGCTCTTTTAAGAGTAGATCTCTTAGTGTATTATCTAATGAAGTTATGGTGGAGTCCTAAGAAATATAAACCTCTTAATTTTTTTTTTAATTAAAGTAAATGTAAAGTGTAAGTTGCAACTTGAAGAAGAATATGGAAATGTTGATTTAAAATGTGTTGTGGATTTTTAATATATATTATACAAGCATTAATATTTTATGTTTTATGACAGATATATAAAATGTGATTTATTTATATTCTATAAATATTTTAAATAATTATATATCACTAATATAATATAAATATCTATATGTAGTTTTCTGTGAAAATATAAATAATAAATATTTATGAATAATAAATATCACGACAGTGGCACCCCAATTATGAACAAATTATTTCATTACTTGGAGATTTGAAGTAACAGTACTTCCAAGACCTTGGGACACTATATTTCAGTATAACCACATAGCAGAGTGTATTTTGCCACCACCTCTTGGCCTCTTTCACTGTGGCTGTACATTCTTTAGAGGACACTTTAAATTTTCTCTTCCTGTGAGACGCTACCAACATCTCCTTGCACTGGAAGAGTGTACTCTTGATGAATAACTTAAATGATTAACATTTATAAATCTGCTTTGATTTGCTTAAAAGTCATTGCCTGAATTTTCAATATTTTTAAATTACACAAAATAATTATTTTGTTACACAAAATTTAGTTACTACACAAAATGGCACAAATAATAGCAAATAATTCCTGAATCAGAGAACTGTTGAAACAAATACTGGTAATGCTGGGTACGAAAGGATTGAATCAAGTGTTAGTCGTGTGCTCAGTGCTTTACTGCTTCAGGTCATGAGTGAGGAGAAGAGCCCTTAGCAGTAATTGCTCCAATGAATCACAAATAATTTGCATTCCATGCTGATTTTAAAAATTTCTTTTGCGCTTTCTTTTCGTTTGCTTTCATTGATCCAATATATGCTGCACAGACTTTCCATTAATTTCTTGACGTGGCATCTTGGATCTTGACCTTTTGTAAGTAGGATGCCTTGTCTGTCTGTGTTCTTTTGTATTTCTAATTTCTATTTTACTTCCAATAGTTCTTCATAATTTTCCCCATCTTTTCATTTACCAGATCTTTGGTACCTTTCAAATGCTAAATGCTCTCCCATATATCCTTAGTAACCATGCTGGATTTTTCTGTCCTTTTTAATATTTAGGTTTTATTGGATGAATGTAGATTGCACCTTCGCTAACTGTGCCTTAAATAATTGCCACTTAAGGGAATTAAGAAGTACAAGGGAAGGAAAATGCTGACCCATAGACTAAGCAGAAGGAAAAAACGTTCCCACTGGGTCCAATTTCCTAAGAAGGACCATCAGGATAGTGACTAGGACCTGAAATTATGGGCTGAATGACCTCTAAAAAATTATCAGTTCAAAGAAGAGCTTGTCTATAACTGTTTGCACTAGAGGAAATGAAGATAGGTAGAAGTCTCACAGAAGAAAGATTGCTTCACTTTCTTGGTGAACATATAAGAGCGTAGTATGAAACTGTATCTCATACAAATACATCGCATGCCAACTGTCTATAATTCTTGTATCATGTCAAAAAAACATGGAGGCAGATATCATATCTCTCAACTCCCAGCAGGCCAGTTAGCAGGGAACCCCTTTTTCTAAATGGGAAGATAGAAAGTACATCTTCTGAATTTAAGATACTTTATCCAGGTCTTTCATTGATTGGAAAGGGTGCGTGCTCATCAATGTCTCATGTCAAATAAATGGTTTGTACTAAAGAAACCACTGCAGATTTAATACAGATGTTTTCATTATTTGCATCATTACAGTATGATTTTCATATAATATTATCTGATAGTCAAAAGGGATCTTAAAGTGAGTGCAATTTTCTTATCAATTGCATAGGAATGAAAACTTTCGGCCTCAGAGGGTACAAATAACTGGTTCAGCCTCCACATGACTGGATGAAAGGCACTGCTGGTTTAAATGGGTACACTTCCAGTGGCTTGGGTGTAAGAACTACAGGAGGTGTCTGACATCCAGAGGCAAAGTTGCTGGATGAGTTTCTGCAGTGTACTTAAGAGGACATCTCAGATATTTGAAGATCAGTTACTGTTTGTCACAATCTCTTCTTAAAAAACATTTCAGAAAATTAGATTATTGTTCCTGTAGGAGTTTTTCATTAGTGGTCGTACTGTAGGTAAAAGAAAGAGTTGGTTGCTATATAATGTTTGGGAATATAATGTATAATGTAGTTAAGAAAAAGGCATTAAGATAACTACCGTATTACAGGGTAAGCTATGGTCCCTACCTCTTTTATACCTTGCCAAAGTGGTCCTACTTATTCAAAGTCTAGGAAGTAATAGCAGATAACAGTTCTCAGAACACAGTTTATAGAAGATTTAAAAGAATTGATCTACTTTAAAATAGTAGTATCAAGAGGAAAGATAAAATTAAACCATCTTTTGATAGCAAAAAAAAAGAGAAAACCCTGATTATCTCGTTACCTCAAGAGACATCAGAAGTTTTTAGGCAAACGTTTTCAATTTAACATTGATTTTAGATTCAGCATATATATCTGAAATTCAGAACTGGGTCTGAAGAATTTGAAATTAGGGGCTATTAAATTATCAATTGTACACTTAGAAAAATAGTTTCAATAGCTTTTAGAATGTATGAGTAAAGTGAAATTAAAAAGGAGGAGCCATTGTGAAATGTCTGGAGCCCTCACTTATTAGTGCCTGCCACCACCACAAAATGCCCATGACATAAAGCTACTTCAAGTCCATTCAATTTAGCCTCTTCTCCTAAGGATTTATCTATAAATCCTTACTGGTCCAATAGTAATCAGTATTATATTATTTGTTGTTGACCCTTTCTTTTGTAATCCATCTTAAATGTCTAAATATTGGTGGAACATTAATATCTGCATTTTTTGTTAGGCTTTACTAATTTACATCAGTATTTCCAGTACTATCTCTTAGTTCCAGGAGGAGGTAATTGTAGCCCATACACCAGTGCTCCACCTGCATTGCTAGAAAGAAACATTAACATAGATTTTAAAATTACAGATAAGATAATTTCTAATAGACTTTGATCATAAAAGATGAATGAAGACAAATTAAAGTCCTCATTTTTCAGGAATTTCTGAATATAAATAAACCCATATTAGCACTTTGCAGCGTTGTTCAAGGATTTACTACAAGATTCCATGTTTGAACATTTATTAGAACATGTGTGCTAACCTTTTAAGATATTGTGGTAGTTTTTAAGAAGTCTGAAGTGTTTTGGAAAGGCCATGTTATCTGACCAACTCATTTTAATAAAAAAATTCACATCGATTACATCTAAATAAATATAATTTCTAACACTCTCGTAAACAAGTGCAGTGTTATTTAGAAGACATTGCCGTGTTCGGAACAGGGAGGAATAGAATGAATCCAAATTATCAATTTGCATATTGTTGTGCTGAAATGCTATACCCTGCTATAGTATGGATAGTACATAGCAAGATATTTTCCAATAATTAAAGGCTTTAGGCTCCTAGGATGCTTAGATCTAAATGCAATTATTATTACGGTTATACAAGGTAAGAGAGAACTTAAATGGTATATTTTCACTTCCCAGTAAACTTTTTTTTCCTTACGTTTTTTAGAAATGGAGTTTTAAGTGTATTGAATTGTTATGAATGTTTCTCAGCAAATAAGGACTGAGAGTATCTAAATGATCTTGAGAGATAGGATTTGTCTAATTGAGTAAATTTTATGTAATGAAATATAAAACTGAATTTATTTAATATGTCATTCAAGCATGTTTATTTTGCCATAGAAGTACTGTATTTGTATTTTGCACATTGCTAAACGTATCTGTGATAAATTTATGATTCTGTAGTATCATGAATTGGTTTAGTTTTTATCATATAAACCCAAAATTTCATTGCCAATTTTTGTATTTAAAGGTTTGTTAATCTGCATTGATTTCTTAGTTTGGTATGGATTCTGAGCTGAAAAATACAGTACATCACTGACTGTTCCATCACCTGACAGCAACTGATAAAGCATCCGTGCAGAAAGTGTCAGAAAAGGTTAATATTTATTGATTTTATGGCGCTACAACCAATGTAGTTTTGCCATCAAAGATGTATGGCCACCAGCAATGGAATCTGTAAAATTGCAGGTTGGACACTAGTTTTTATTATAACCTATGCCAGTATTCTGGCCTTAGAAAATGACAGATATTTAATTTAAGACAAAAGGCTTTGAATGTGCAGCTACTGTATACCTACAACAGGAATTTAGTATTCTGAAATGAAACCCAAGCACAGCGATTTAAAGCATAAGGGGGGGGGGGAACACACAACCTTGCATTGCAAATGACAATCACATTTAGCCTTTTCATCCACTTAACTATGTGCTATTGATCTGTAGAAGGTGCCCAAGCAAGTGATAGCTGAAATTATGAGCAATAAAGGGCTTGCTTCTTCAAACAAAAAAGTATATAATTAGTAGGAGTGGAGGAGGGGGCAGAGCCTGTGTTTGGTTTTAAAGGCATTTAAACAAGATGGACTGAGTGCTACAGCAGTGTTTAAGTGTACACAAGGAGAAATCTGGTTGCCTTGAAGCATAAATCCATGGTCTGGTTGCAGTTTGTGTGTAAAAATTAGGCGTGCACTCCAGCCTTTACATTTATCTCCATCAGGGTTTGCCTGACAGAAAGACAATCTGTTGGTTTACCTACATCAACTAGGGAGAGGAAAATCTTGTGAAGCTTCTAAATGCATCCATAGTTTGCATTTTTATTCTATTTTTCATTTACCTGACTCTTGATATCAACTTTTTCATAACTGATAGGTCTATTGATATTTCCAGAAGGTTTTCAAAAAGATGGAAGAATACTTGCTGAAGTGCTGAAAATTAGCCTACTAAAATACATATAGACATGCATAGGCCTTATAGAAGCAGGTTTATAAAGAACAGTAGCAGGATCTGGTCCCAGATTTAAAGAATCCCTGTTTAACTAATATTTTCAACAGAATTACTATTTTTATAGTACAGTTTTGCATGCAAATATTTCTCCCCTACTTTCTTTAAGGTTCAGCGTCTGGGACAGCAGTGACAATAGGTTTGTTTTTCAACAAAACCTAATGATAATTCAGCAGTAAGAAACTCTTATTCTAACCTGGCCAGTAGAATAAATTGTGTGGCATACAGTAAACATGCTTTAGATCGCCTCTTCTCTGTACCGCATTTTTCTGTTGAGCTTTATGCCACCAGTTTGTCTGGGTTCTTTTTCCCCAGACAGCTTACCCATTTTATTGTGCTCATTTAGAGGAAAGAAAAACTGTTTGTCTCCTTGAAAGGCAAGACAACAGTGAGTGGAAAACTACTTTTATAGCTAAAATACCATTATAATATATGGCAACTAAAATTCTAAAATTGAAAGAGAAGATACAAGGGAAATTCTTAAATCATTTTTTAAAGCCACTGACAATTTGAAATATTCCCCATGAAGATTTCTATTTTTTTGTCTTCGTTTCTTGAGCTTAGTAAAATGTGATTTTTAAAATGATTGTTAAAATAACTTGTTTAATTTCAATAACTCAAATAAGATCCATTCCTCATATAACTCCACCTTTTTTATTTTAATGACTATGTCATTAATCTAACATTTTCCATTTTTATTGTGCTTCATTTTTCCCCCCTTCTGATCACTTTAAATTATGAGTATGAAATGACACACATTGAGCAGCAGCATGCTCTGGCTGCGTTTTTACATCCCTTTTACCCCTTCATTCTCATGTTTTTACCTTTCAGTACAGCCAGGTGCCAACAATATCGTGGCTGTATGGCATCCATAAGTGACTTCCAGGCTACAGGTCCACATGGCAACTTAGTGACAGAAGGTTTTTAAAACACTTTATTTCTTTTTTTTTTTTTTAATTAAATATCATTCCTATAAACTATTTGTTATACTTTATAACACCTTCACCACAAAATTGGTCATTACCTTGGGTAATGGTTGATATGTTATGTTGTTAGCTGATTTTAACAAATGATTTTGTGGAATTATTACTTAATTCATAATGTAATTAAACTTTAGTACCCAGCAATACACAACTGAAGCCATATATTTATTTTAGATTGTGTAACCATGAGAAGACTGCATTGCTTAAATCATTATCATTCATTGAGTAAATGAAATTAATTTATTATTAACTTTGCCCATACAAATTTTATATAAAACTAAGGGATAAGGAAGACAAGTGATTAGAGATTGCAGCTCACGGAGTAACTACACATTCTAATGGGTCCTCCTTCTGCCTATGTGAAAGGGCAAGGAAAATTAGGAGCCCAGAAATTTCTTAGAATTCAAATTCTACTTTTATTCCCCAGGCTTTTTGATTGAACTTCAGATACAGGATATGAAGTGGTCCATCAGGTTAGGATTAGGATTCATCTGTGGTAATACTGCCCTAGATACCTGTGTACGTGCTCCATGTGTGTTACCAATAGCACTGCAGAATCACTGTGTGTCTACGATTTCAAGATAAGGCACAGGACAAAAGGTAATATCTGCTTATATTTCATTAAGAAAAAGTAAACATGAGCCAGAAATCATTACATCATGTTTCAGATCCAACTCAGGATATAAAAACAAAACAACATTATTAAAATCATTGTACCTCTATTTACAAAAAACATAGAGTAGCAGAGTGTTTCCTCTAGAACCAGCAGTGTAGCTCTACTTTGGACGTGAAAACGCATTGGTGGTCATTAGTGTTGTAGTAAATTTGTGGATAGAGGTTGGGGCAAGTCTGACTGCAGGCACCTGCACATCAGCTCTTCCTGCCCTTGGTACAATTCAGCTTCATTTGGGAACCCATTTCACTGCACTAGAGGAAGCTGAATCCAGGCTGTTAAACCCAGAGCATGTGAACTTCAAAGCAGCAGCGCTGAGGGGCTAACCTGGACTAATCGTCCCCAAAGAAGCTGGGAACAGTATTGCATTAGTGCAACTGCCTGGCCCCTGCATCAGAGCAGGTTTGCCTCTGGCCGAGGCATCGCGCAGCGGGGAAGCAAGGGGTCTGAGGGCTTCTGCGCTTCAAAGCAAAGGCTGTTCCATTGGTAAAGATTTGCTAAAACCTCTCGAGTATTATTTAGTCATTAGATGGGAGAAGCAAAGTACCTTCTTTGGAATACTCAGATTGCAAGAGGTATTTTTCTTGATACAGGGTGGAGGATGGACAGAAGTCTTTCCAACCCCACACAGTCCTGCTCGCTGCTTATGAGCCTGCATACTCTGTCTTGTGTGCAGCGACACAGAGCTCCTCAGACTGGGCATGAGGATGTCTTACTGTTTGGTAAATATTGCATCTGCCCTCACAGATCTGTAGGATGTGCCCTGGTGTTTCATTCTTAACCATTCTCTGCTATTATTTTCTTTAGTTAATAAATTGCATTTCTCTTTATCCACTCTCGGCCTCGAGTGTTTCTTGCTATAATACTTCATGACATAATTTATTCAGACTTTCTCGATCCTTCTTTCTAAAGATATAAATTTGATTGCATTGCTATATTTGCTGGAATGTTACAGAGCAGTTAGTTTTTATTGTTTTTGTAGTGTAAAATATGTGATTTTTATTGTTCATTTTTATATCAGATTTCATCTTTTATTAGAATTTTGAACTATATCATCTTCAGGGTAAGACTTATCCCCAGTACTAAGTACACATAAAATGCTGATTAATTAACCTGTAATTAATTTTAAAAGTGAGATTTTGCTTTTTGATACAACCTTGAATGAAGGGTAATGAGTAAGCATAATTTCTGTTGCAGTATTTTTTTTTTTCAAGAGACTCATAAGAGTTGCAATATCCATCCCACCCATTCTTTTTGCTTAAGGAAGAAAAGAGTAGCAATAGCTTTCTAGAGTGTTATGTCAAGACTTTGCCCCATCTCTCTTTCATTGTTCTTGGTCTCGATATTGCAGGCAGAAGAGGAAGAGTCCCGCTCCTGTGCGGATGCGTGAAGTCTAAATCACAATGTTGTAGTTGTCATTTCACTCTGCAGTAATCTTGTGCTATTACATGTGATTGAAGCTGAGATATTAGCATTTATGGTCCCTGGTCAAATAATCCCATCTTTAAATACAGTTTACACCCTTTCCCTCTCTAGGATTATTTTCTTCTTGATTTTGTTACAAGAAGAGTTTAGGTAATTATTTTGGGTAAATAAACTGCATATTACTTGTGTCGTAAGTTTAGATTTCTCATAAGTGCAACTTTAAAAAATATTTGTTGATTTTAGAGTAAATACAAAATCCGGTAAGTGTTTAAAACTGCAGTTTACATAACTAATGCATAATATGCTCAAACATAATTTTTTATTCCCAGATGTTTTATCTGGGAAGATTTAATTGCTTACCATTCAAAACTTTCCTATAGACCTTTAAGCCCAAAGAAAGATCTGTCAGGTGATAAATTTTAAAATATCAATTTCTGTGGACAACTTACGCATTGTGTTTTTTTCCGCAGCAGCATTTGCATGTTAGTTCAATTCACTATGTGGTCCTTAAGAATATTTCCTTCAATTTACATCTAACTTATTGTTAATTAGACCTCACCATTGTTAAGATGGGATGTGGATTAGCCAGATGATGTGTTCTGGTTCCCCTCATGTCATCATCTTTACTTTTCTCAACAGTGCAGTGCAGTCAAAGCAGTAGTGTTATGGGTAACTTATAAATTATTGACTAGTCAGGTTAATATGCAAACATGAAATATTTAAACATCACTGGCAATTTGGGAATTTTGACCCATACAACCAGTTTTCATTTTTGCTGCTGGTGGGCAATTGCAATCTGTGTTCTGAGGTTTCAAATTTTCATTTATGTTCCTACAGTGGAAGCAAGGTTACTGATAAAAGTGTGCTTTATTCCTTTTTGAGTATCATTTGGGACAGAGAAAAGACTGGTACAGATGCTAAACAGCTGCTATTATTTTTCAAATAATTCAGTTATTAGTAAATGCAGTTCATAGACTAATTATAGATAAACGAATTCCTTGAAACTTCATTGCGAAATTGAAAAAAAAAAAAAAGGAATAGCTATAATTTTGAGGAAAATGCTCTGTATCTTTTATACCATACTGAGAGAGCAACTCCCCATCTTAAGTGCAAAATGAAAATTACTTTCATGCCTTTGCAAAATGCATTTACTTTGTGTGTGTGGATGCCCACATTTGTTAACAAAATCCTGGTCAGTGACAAACTTGATAGAAGTTGGTAAGATTATTCTGATAGTAAGGATCTCAAGATGAATGGTTGGACTTTTGATGGACAGTGGAACCTATGAAATTGTCATGAGTACTTTTAATTTACCAATCTTCCCTTTTAATTTTATTTAATGTATAAAGAAGTGATATTATGCAATTTAGAAACAATCCAGATTATTTCAGATCTCAGTCCATAGCAAGAGAGAGAGGAGATGAGGTACAGAGAAATTAAAGTCCAATAAGCATGTTATATGCTTAACTACCTTTAAAATGCCCAACTTACCATTGAAATGGTATTGGACCCACAGGTCAGAGTGTGGATGACTCCTCTTTCAGGCTCAGACAGGGAGTCTTTGGAAGGCCCAGCAACCAAAGTCCCAGCTTCCCAAAGGGCTAGTCTTCCTCTAATATATGGCATCTTTTTTAAAATTAGAAATGCACCTATTGTACTGTGAAGAAGCCATAAATTAATAGAGATATGCACTGTCTCTATTAATGTGGCAAAAGGAGATGGCAATGCTGGATAGGGCTGCATTTCAAAAAAGTAGTAGCTACATGCATTAGGAGTGAAGTGGGGGAACCTGTACAGGAACATGTTCTTGTATTTCAGAGAGAAGAACCAGAGTGTTTCTTACTGCTGGCACAACTTGCTGCTGAGTGCAGTATTCCCTAAGACAGACTGTTCTGTAATTCCAGTAACAGAGCTGGTCAGCAGCAGAGCAAAATCCAAAATTCCATTTTGCCTAACTGTGCTTTTTCATACCTAGATTTACTAGTCAAGGAGTTAATCTTGAGCAGGTTTGTTGGGGTTTTTTTTGGGGGGCAGGGTTTTTCAGTAATGGTTGTTGGTAAATACTGCAGCCTTCATTTGAAGGAGATAAAGGTGCTGGCTGATATGACTCCTGGTAACAGCTCTGAACTTAGGGGTGATGTAAAGATGTACAGGTGTACTTCACAGTAGCCACCTGTCTCCTTGTGCTCTGTAGACCACTGTACAACCATGCCCATCACTTTAAGCAGGAAACAGAGTGAAACTTTACATAACTTCTGCCACTTCAACCTTTGTACCGTAGAACAGCAGACTGCACAAACAAGAGAGCTTGAGTGGGGTTTCCCTTATTGTCTGAAATTACGCAGAAGTAGGTAGGGTAAAATCTGAATACCTCCTAAAACTGGCCCATTTGTTGTGAGGGGTTGGATAGGAGGAAGAAGACAGAGTATTCCAGAAAGAATCATTATCTGCAGGTGGCCTCAGCTTGAGCAGCTCTGAACTTAGCTGTCTTATGCTGGGAGACATTTGGCCTTCTTCTAGTCCAGGAAAACGGAGAAATTGGTTAGTCCTCATTCCCCATACATACTTTTTCTGCTGGACCAGACATAAATTCAGCGAAGCTGACATTTGGCCTCTTCTGCCTTAATTTTAATAGTTGTCTCTGAAAATAATTGCCAAATTATTAAATGTTTAATATCTCAGCACTTAAAACATATAATTTTAAAAGTCATGTATAATATTCTTTTATGTGCATATGTAGTAAAGTGCACCTATATTTTCTTTTCTGTTTGAACATTAGCAGATATATTATAATGTCAATATATACTATGAATGATATTTTAAACAAACCTTCTAGCGAGTTGGCTGTAAACTTGAGAAAAAACATTGGTTTCACCTTAAGATTTTAATTTCCTTATGTTTAGTATAAAATCAATATTTTAAGAGTGACTAAAATAACAACCAGACAATATTTACTGCTTTTATACTGAACATTTGAGATCAGAAGAATGTAGGAGAAGTGTCCAAGTTATAATTTAAACATTTATAACCATCATTCTAGTTCATCCGAGAAAGCTTACTTTATTAGGTCTAGAAGTGCAATCTATTCAATTAAAGCATAGCTCAAGTAAGTACTCTGAGTGGTCAGATGGTTTTCCTAAACATTAGACATAGATACTTGGATCTAGCATAGTCCTTCACCATTACAAGTCAGGAATAGTTTGTCTGATATCAGTAAATTAAGATTAGTTTAAAATTGCTGGAAAAGAATAAAAGAATTGTGTCCACTACATTGTCTTTTAAAATAAAGTTAAAAACATGAATGTGGTTATTTGAGTGTCTGTTCATAGATGTATGAGCTAGATAAAGGGCATTTTGCCATAATGTGTCAGATTATTTTGACTTCAATTTTTCATGAGGCGTGTTAAGTTAAGGTAGTGCCTAATGTAAGTAATAGTGACAGAATCTGACCTTTGAATGTGGTATTTTTTTTCTTTTCTATAATGATAGTGAACATCTGAAGTAAACCTTATATGAGTTAGAAAGTATTCATTTTTGTTATGCTGGTTGTCACAGTGAACCAGTTGGAGTTGGTTTTAAATTTCTTGTCTTCTGATCCGTAGTCCTTCTTCTCTGTCCTTCCTTACTTTCCAAAACAGAGCGTAACTAAGCATTCAGGAGTGACAAGTAAACCACTTCTTCAGTAAAAAAGTAGACCTCAAAAAAAAAAAAAAATTAAAAGGTAACTCAAATTTCAAACCAGATGGTACAATCATTGTTACTGTACCTCTACTGTTATCAACACTCCATAGATTTCATCTAGGTGGTGAATTCTTGCCCTAAACTATGAAATATCAAGTCAAGAGGTAAAAAAGAAGTGAAGGATTGCAACTCTGAGTGCCCATTCCAGCTTGAGGAAGGCCATTTCAGACTGGTCTTGCTTAGTCCTGTCTTTTTGTCTCATAACTTCAGGTTATTTTGCTACATGTCCTTGAAAGAATTCCTTTGTCTGCGTTGTGAATCCTTGCCAAGTCTTTTCTGACTGCACAGGATGCACATAGGTATTGTATTGTCATTCACCCTAACAGTACATCCTCTGCAGTGACGCTATGTTTTCATTAGTATGGTATGGCAAAAATTATTTTTAAATATGGGCTGGCATTGAATTTTATATTTCACTTTTATATGTGCAATGAATATAAATCCTAACATGGATAACTTGTCAGGATTTAGTCATGGAAAGAAGCATTATATCCAAGTTTCTAAAAGCCAAATGAAGCCAAGTGAAAACACAAACACTGTTTAGTGTTTAGCTTCATCCAGTGATGACGTTGAGAGAGTTTTATGGAGTAATCAAAGATCACTTGGTCGAAAAGAGCAACGCTGAAAAGCAGACAATGTCATTTGAAACAAAAAGTTTCTCTTTGTTGCAATTGCAGGCTGATACCAGAATCACCAACACCAGCAATTTGTGCCTTTATTTGGTGATAAATTAAACAGCTCTTCCTGAGCTCACACAAGCAGAAAGAAAGAAATGATCTCAGACGTTTGTGAGTCACACTGTGTCTGATTAAGTTAAAGGTATAGGAGATATAGAAAACTGCTGTGTCTGGCTATTTCAGATATATTGTGTTACTGACACTGCAGCAAAGACAGATGTTGTAGGTTTGGCATATAAACACAACGTTGTTTGATCTAACCAGCAGTGCTGAATTGGTCAGAAAAAGCACCAGTGACAAACTTTCAGGTGAATATACGATTACAGAGTTTACCAAGAGTTTTAATGTACTTTCTAGGCAGCCGATCTCAGATAGTGTTTTCCATAATCCAAGTCTGCTGAGACTGCTTCAATTGCATTTATCATTTCAATAAAGACTAAGTAGAGATTCATATTCTATCTTCTGTATTTTTCTTGCATTTGACACTGTATGATGGTGGCTCTTCTCTTTGCTTTAAATCCCACTGTATTTCTAGACATACCCTTTTTTACAGCTCTGGGAAGTGAATGAGAAACTTTCTAACTGGAGTTAGATTGCAATTACAAATATCTTTTTAAGACTTGCTGCATTCATGCTGTTCCAAAATAGAGGCGCATACTGCTCCAGTAAGTGGGAGCTGTGCTTGCATCCATTAGCTGTTCCAGGAGTGTTTCATCTCATCAGACAGGACTCCAAAGGGAGAGAATACTTTCTGTCTTTGGAGGACTCTTAGTAAGACATTGGAAGCAAGTTACCCAGTTGTGAACTACCTTCAACAATATATTAGCTCTAAGTGGAACAATGCTATTTGGTTTTCATTTTGAGAGATTATTTCTTACTGTGGGCACTGTTCTATAGTTTCATCACTGCTGAACTTAGGTGAGCTATTTATGATTATCATTATCCAAGTTTTCAAAGACTCTTTGAAAGATCAGTTTTGTTAGTAATCAGTATTAAATTTGCTTATGCCCTTCAGTGGGACACAAGTGTAACATGGTCCATAAACTTTGTTTAGAGCTTTGTGGATGTTTTTATCCCTGTTGATTAATGAGTCGTTGCATATCATGACTTCCTTTCCTGGTATTCATCATGCGCTAGTTTGAGTTGCAACGTTTTCTTGCACTATATGTTATTGTATTGAACTCAACAAATCTGTGTATGGAGTAATTGTATTTCACAGCCATCTGACTTTTTTAAGTTTAAGCTTACTGATATTTTAGATGGTTGTGGGTTTTTGAGCAAAGCAGCATGTATCACGCCTCAGTAGTATGCTGGCAGTACCTGCTGGAACAGCTGGGCATTCAACTTTACACTATGTGTTTTCCTAATTTTAGTTGGAAGTTAGTACTGCAGTTATGTATTCTTGCAGTTCAGTTTGTCTTCAGTGTCTTTTTAATTAAGTATCTTAATTGTTACATTAGCTTTTTTATGTTGTTTGAGTTGTATTCTTTGTTGTCAACCAGATAAAAAAATGACCAAGTAGATTTTATTATTTTGTTTTAGAACTTGTTCAGGTGAGAAAGTAACTGTGTGATAAGCTAGGGTAAGAGTTTATACTATAGCAACAGTTGTGCATGAGGACTTAAAGTGAAAGAGCTAATGCTCTATATAATTTCGTCTGACTTACTCCATTAATATTCTCTTGTAATCACATCACTAGGGTTGTATGCTTTTCCCCCCCACAACTTCCCCTATTAAATTGAATAAAAATGGAAAAAAATCTATAGTGGGCTTTATGCAGTGTTCAGCTTTCCCTTTTAAAGTATTTAAGTTCTACTTGAAGTAGAATTATATTTTTAGCTGAATTAAGTTTGGGCTGATTCGGCCCCCCCCACACACTCATCATCTTCATTCCCTGAACAAAACAAGTAGAAGTGTTACAAATGTCTTCCTTGAATATATGGAGCATTTTCTGACAGACAAAGGTTTAGAAGCTGGTTTTTGATTCTTAGATTCCTATGAATGTACTTGCACGTGCAGCTGAGAATTCCGCCCTGTGGGCGACCATGTAACAGAGCTTCCATTTTCACTCCTCCCTTAAACCAGAAAGTCGAAAACATTTCTGTAGGATTGGCACTTGTTTACCTAAAACAATTCTAATTGGTTTGGAAAACACAAGAAAATGCACAATATATGACCAAAACCAAAGCCTAGGTACTTTAGCTGTGTGTGAGAGAATGGAGACTGATTATTTTGATATAGCCTCAAAATCAATTCTAACTGAGTTAAAGCTACTTGAGAAAGATCGGTTCCAGGAATCTATGAGCATAGCTTTACTTCTTACCCATATCTCATTTCCACTTAAGTCAAGGTGTCTTGAGGAAAAAAAATCTCAATATATTAATATGAGGAGTCGTAGCTATCCTCTTGTCTTTCTGTAAGGATCATCTTTCTATCTATATTAGGAAATTTCTATATATAACTTTCTATTTTATATATTTTCTATTAGATAAAATAAGCTTCAGCTTATTTACTGTTCTGTTTTTAATGAGTATTATTAATTTAGTCTGAAAATAATTTGCAGGTTTTGTGCTAGGTCTACACTACTAGTTTCACTATTTCAGTTGGAGATGTGGGGTTTTTTTTGTGGTATGGAAACATTCCTTGATATCTATTTAGTTAAAGTGGTATAAAGGTTATTTTTGTATACATGGGTTCTTTCCTCTATCAACCAAGTCAGTTGGAAATTTTTAAGACCATACTGGACAGGTCACTGTCATGATGATTTTATCACCATTAAGGCTATAAAACTGGTCTGGTAGCTGTACATCAGACTGATTTTGTTCAATTTTTTTTTTCCTTGTCATTGCATTGGTGTAGCTGAATTTATTAATAGAGTCTTATGAGGCAAGACTTACTCTTGCAGCAGTAGTAAAAACCTAAGTTACAGGCTGCTTTGCACAAGCCTTTGCTCAGATGTTTAAAAAAACCCCAAACTTGTATTTGTTGATTTATCTTCCCGAAATGGCTAATTTATGATGTACATCCATGGGCTAAGTAATGCATTTTTCCCTTGAAAGCCGAGAGCTAGTACCTGTATTTGTTCAATAGTAAACCCTTAATTTCCAAGCAATCATATTTATCTATATCATGCACTCATCTAAAAGTATTTACATAGTTGTATCTATGCAAGCCAAGTTTATACCTATGCAGAAAATTACATAAAAAACTTCCCAGTTTGCATTCATTGTTTAAGGAGTATTTTTACTGTTTCATGCAGCAAAACTGAGCATTATTGCCAACATGTTCAATTAATCCAGTAATATTTATGAGGAACTTCTCAGCCTAGTTTCTCAGCAGGCAGGAAAGCTGGGGTCCGTGACTTCAGTATTTTCCAGTGGAGGAGAAATACTTCCAGGATATTGTACTCCGGATTTAATACTTTGCAGGGTATATACATGTTTTGAACAGGGACATTAGATGGCAAAAGCAAACTGCAAAGGATGATGTGCTCTCTGGCCTTGAGCAACAGCCAGAGCAGAACACTGTGTGTTAAAGATTTCTAGCGAGAGCCGTGCGCACACACGTTGCTTCTTCTGTTGTGTACCTTGGACCTTTATTATGATGCCAAGAATAAGTCAGTGCCCTTACAGTAGGGTTAGATACTCTTGTAAGTGAGCTACACTTTTAATCCTCCTACAAACAGATTAAATTGATTTACCTTCTAATACTCGTCTTTCAGTTAAATGTAGTTGCCTACCCCTTGTGGTTGATTATATGCAAGAAAGGTGTTCTTTTGATGTAATGTTATACTTGTCTTTGCATTAGCTTATCACAATCACTTAAAAGTCAGACAGTAAACATATTATATGACTAGTTTTAATACTGAGGAGCAATTTCTAGTAACTTTGGTAGAAATGCTGGAACTGGGATAAATTAAAACAGATATATTCTTCAGAATACTTGCACTGTCATAGGTTACATTTGCTACCGATTTTGGTCCATTCCAGTGGCATCCCACAATTTGGGCCACAAGGAAGTGACACTAGGCAACTTTCCTAATTTTGTTAATAACATCAAATATGAATCTATCTGGTCTCTAGATGCTGAAATTTGAAGAAACATATATACACGTGTTTAGTAACAGATTCCTAGGGAAAAACTGTATTAAATGCATAGTCCAGTAGTTCATCAATCTTTCTCTTCTAAATTTAAAACAAAATTGCCTGACATGAAAATCAAGGATAAATATTTTAGTCTTTTCAATTTTTTTTCCTAATCCAATAAGAATTTTGCATTTCCTGTATTACCTTTTTAAGTACAGGGTAAATTAACTTGACTTTAGTAGCTGCAAAAGTCATGTAATAGCATGTTCCTCCTATACGAATATTTAGAACCAGTTAAGCATTTTCATTAGAGTTTGGTATTGTATATTAATTTTTTTTCCATATTTTTTTTTCCTGGAAAGAAATAAAATACTTTTGCTTTTAAAACATTGAAGTCGGTTGAAATAGGCTTACTGATTTTTATCTAGAGTGTAAAGATTGTGCTCAGTTTCTGGGTTGCTGCCATTACTATATGTTTAGGTTATGCAGGATTTTGTCTTAATATGATCAGCCTTTATTTATGTAAAGTAGAATCCTGACACCATTTTACTGATATACATTTAGCAAAGACAGAATTCTGGATCTGTATTATTAAAATGCATAGAGCAACTATCATATTCTGAGCTTCTGCTGAAATATGCTTTTAATTGAAGCAGAATTATAGCTATATATTATCAATGTGAATCTAGTTAAGACTACAGCATTGACTGTACTGCTTCACTGTCATACTAGTACAACGGGCTCTGTTTTGTGGGTTTGAATTTAAATGCCATCATGTATCTGGGATAGGTGCGCAGTGCAGGAAGTGATCAAATAAAGACTTTATTCTGGAAGATGTGTGCTTCCAGTTGACGTGACAAACAGTGCTTGTCCTTTAGAAAAAAGACTAGATCCATATATTCAATGACGTTTGTATTTTAGATAGACAGTGCTCAGGAAAGCGGGAGTTGCATGCCCGTATCTAACTTAATAGTGCCTCAGCATAGCAAATAATTCTGGAGGAGTCTTTTAAATTTGCTTTCTATAAAGAGGAAAAAAAAAGAGAGAGAGAGAGAAAGAGGGGGAAAACTAACTTCAAAAGCAAACTTCAGGTGATTAAAAACACTTTAAAAAAGCTGGAGTTTTTACCGGTTTCTCCATCTACAGTGCGAAGGCCAGATACTGTGACTCCCTATGTACCATTTCATGGTGTTCCTGTCACAAAATGCCTAGCAGCGCTTCAGACAAAAGTCAAAATGTGAAACAGTTGAAGCCATACATTTACCATTTTTATGTGCCATATAGGGCTAAGTAGATGTTCAGTTCTTACCCATGAATGTCAGTGTTCACGTACTTAAAGTGTGTAACTAAATTATTAACATTGATTTTAGGAGAGTCAATTGAGACCTTAAATATATGTGCTAATATTTACGTGATAGGAAACTTAGTTTTAGTGCTGATGAGTTTTTAGTCATCGTACCTTTGTAAAGTGTGTTGAACAGCACATGGAAAGTGAACATCTGAAAGAAACTATTTAAAAGAAGAACTGTAGAAAAATGTGAAATCATGTTCGTGTCAACTGCTTTTCATGAAATGTGAACAGACAGATGTCCAATACCATTGAAAGGCAGTACATTTGGAACTGACAGAAATGCGTGTGGTTTTACACTGTGCAAAACTGGACCAGTGTTTCTCACTGTCACAAGCTATCACTGTTGTGAGTCAGATTTTAAAAAATCCTTCACCAGCTGTTTCAGATGGCTTAGGAAAGGATGTTTTTCTCTTGAAAATCTTGGTATGCAGAAAAAATACAGATGTTAACAAGATAATAGTTAGGAAGGAAGGTGTGGTGGTTTCACCTACAGGTAAGTCCATGTGGTCCTGCACTCGCTCTCTCCCTACCCAGTGAGCTGGGGAGAGAAACACAACAAAGGGGTCATGGATTGAAATGAGGACAGGGACAGCTCACTCAACAGTTATGGTCACAAGCAAAACAGACTCAACTTGGGGAAGAAAAATCAATTTCATTTGTTACCAATCAATCAGAGTAGGATAGCGAGACATAACAAACGCATCTTAAAACACCTTCCCTCACCTCTCCCTTCTTCCCAGGCTCAAATTACTTTGCTCCCAATTTTAATACCTTCTCCCCGCAAGTGGCACAGGGCGACAGGGAATGAATGGGCTTTGCAGTCAGTTCTCCTATGCTGCTCTTTCTGGCATGAGGTCCCTCCCACAGGCTACATGAGTCCAGGAACAAAGTGTTCCAATGCAGGCTTCCCATGGAGTCACAGACCTCTTTGGGCATAGCTCCTGGCTCTGGCACGGGCACATCCATGAGCCGCAGACAGGTCCAGCATACCTCCTCCCCCCGCCCAGCTCTTGCATCGAGTGTCTCTAGGGGATCTCCTTGATCATCAAATGAGCACTCAGAGTAACAACTGGCTTCGGGCATAGCTTTCTGCTCCAGCGTGGAGCCCTCTGTGGTCTTACACGTGGGTATCTGCTCCACCACTGAACC
>NW_010325491.1:0-813 GCF_000700745.2 Antrostomus carolinensis | reverse complement strand
GAAGCCATGTTGGTTGTCACCAGTCATCTCATTCTCCATGTGCCTTAGCGTAACCAATCACCTTCTCGTTTTCCACATGCCTTAGCATAGTTTCTAGGAGTATCTGCTCCATGATCGTGCCTGGCACTGAGGTGAGACTGACCAGCCTGTAGTTTCCCTGGGTCTTCCTTGTTACCCTTTTTAAAAAATGGGGGTTATGTTCCCCTTTTTCCAGTCTGTGGGAACTTCACCAGACTGCCATGACTTCTCAAATATGATAGATAGTGGCTTTGCAGCTTCATCTGTCAGTTCCCTCAGGACCCGCGGATGCATCCCATCAGGTTCCATGGACTTGTGCAGCTTCAGGTTCCTTAGGTGGTCCCAAACCTGATCTTCTCCTACCGTGGGTGGCTTTTCATTCTCCTGGACACTTCCTTTTCTTTCTAGGACTTGGGCAGGGTGGCACAAGCCCTTGCTGGTGAAGACCGAGGCAAAAAGTCATTGAGCACCTCAGCCTTCTCAATGTCCCGGGTGACCAGATCTCCCTTTGCCTTCTGGAGAGGGCCCACATTTTCCCTAGTTTTCCTTTTCTCCCCAACATACCTATAAAAGCTTTTTTTGTTGCCCTTGACATCTCTGGCCAAATTTAATTCTGTCAGGGCTTTGGCTTTCCTAACCTGATCCCTGGCTCTTGTGTAATTGTCTGTATTCCTCTCAGGTTACCTGTCCTTCCTTCCACCCTCTATAGGCTTCTTTTTTGATCCTAAGTTTGTTTGGGATCTTCCTGTCCATCCACGCAGGCTTCCTGCTGGTTTTGCCCACCTTCCTCTTTGT